>NW_019154124.1:676659-738791 GCF_002288905.1 Enhydra lutris kenyoni
GGGCATGCACACAACTGCTAACTAGCTAGAATTTACAGATACTTGCATACCTTCAACAATAGTTACCCAAAGCACAGACTGTTGTGAGCAGCTTCCTATCAGATTTAGGACAGAGGGAAATCCTGAAAGGGAGAGAGCTTCCTTTTAATGTATACATTAAAAGGATACTTCCTTTTAATGTATAGAAAAGGATACCTTTCTACTCTATGGTCATAGGACTTCATGCTAACACTGTTTGAATCCCCAAAGATTCAAGTGTGAATTCCTTGAGGAAGACTTCACTGAAATGCTCCCCACATTCTAATCTCCAGGCAAGGTCAAGTACATCTCCTCCAAGTTCCCCTAGGACTGTGGATATGCCACTTCTGCTACTGCTTACCACAGTGTGCCCTAATTATCCATTTATTTGCCTGTTTCTCCTGCTAGTCACTATGCTCCATGAAGGCCTTGAATTTGATTTGCACACTCCTGTGCCCCATGGACTACCACAATATAGGGCACACAGCAGGAACAATACAACTGGTCAACTAAGTTAATTCTACCATCTATCACAAAGATTAGCACAGAGTCAGCTTTCAACATTCTCTGAAGAGACTACAACTATTTTTTCCCCCCTAAGGAAGAGCTCAGACAGTCTTCCAGATATAATTTTGGAAGTATTAAATATTCAGTTCTTGGTACCGAGAACTTCTCTGGGGTTGGCTTAAGGAAAACTAAGCCTCTCTAAAGATGGTGTTAAGCATTGATTAGCTGTATGCACCAGAACCTAAATCTGTAATTCAAGATTTAATCCAACCATGGGGAAAGTATGGGGGGAGGAGGAGTAGGGTGGAGAATTACTCTTAAAAAAGAAAAACATCTCCTTATCGTTTTCTGGGATTTGTGTGAGGAGATAAGAATCTCCTTTTGTTGCTTCAGTTATTGAAAATGAGATTCATGTCTTCCTCTCTAGATGAATAACTACAATATTAGCCAGCTACTTCTACAATCACGCTATATTGACACCTCCCCAAAATTCAGTGGCTTAACACAATCTACCTTCATTCTCAAGCACACGGGTCTACAGGTTGCCTGAAGTTCAGCTGTTCTAGTGGGGGCTCAGCTGGGAAACTGCTTCTGGAGGCAGGAGAACTTGGCTTCAAACTGTGTTGGATCTAGGTCTGTTATTCGTCTTCCTCCTTGGACCAGGACTGTGTAGGTCATGTTCTTTTCACGGCAAGAGCACAGGAAACAAGCTAGATCATGTAAATACATTTAAAATTTCTGTATACATGCTGTCTGTTCATAGTCTATTAGCCAAAGTATACCTCAAGGCCATGCCCAAGGGCAGCAGAGCTAGCATGTATACTCCGCTCAAAGAGCAGGAGAATGTAAGTGCATATTTGCTGATTAATACTCCAATCTAGCACAGCTATCAATGTTCTAAACCCAGGGTTGACAAACTATAACCTGAAGGTCAAATATGGCCTGCTGACTGTTTTTGAATACCGGGCTTTACTGGAACACCACCACACCCATTCTTCCGGTCTATTGATGCTTTCACATGAAGATGGCAGAGGTGAATTGTCCCAACAGAAACCATACTTTACTACGGGCATTTTTCTAGAAAGAGGGATTACTGCTTTCATTAGCTTCACAAAGGAGACCCAGGTGAGATTTAGAGTTGTTGGATTAGCGAAAATAGGCTAATTGATGAATATTCACTTTTCCAATGCATGCTCTGATTATATGACTGGCAAGAACCTATGATTCATTCTAATTTCTCCACTGGTTGTTCTAGTGACACCACAGGTTAGGGACAGACCGTATGTTGGCTCCCTGGGGCCACTTCAGCAGTGCTTACAGCATCAACATGCTGCTCTTTGACTTAATTCTCTTTCCTTAATTCCATACTACCAGAATTGGAGAAGAATTCTGTCCCATCTATGTTGGTAGCTTCTTAAATGATGACATCCTTCCCACGTGGAAAAACCAAAACAAAACAAAAGAACTCGGATCCTTTCTGTCTCCAAGAGGAATTGCTTACATCTCCAGGATTCTGCCACGGCACCCATCCCCAGGCTGGGTGCAAAGATGAGCCACAACTTCAACTCCATGGGCTTCAGCACAGAATTGATACTATCAGATGGTAAAGAGGAGCTTCTCTGGGCACCGGCTACCACCGCTAGCGTCATACAGGAGTCCCACAGTTTCTTGTACCTTCCTAGAGGAGGAGAGAGAGCCTCTGGGCACCCACTGGTGGCATCAAACCACATCTTTCAACCGAACTACCCAGCCTCCTTCTCTGCACTACTTCTGGCAACAGCCAGGACACTGTATGTTCTCCTTGAAGAGAGTGTCAGAATAACAGACACTAAAACCATTTCTTTCAGACAGACTTTAGCCATCATCTTAACCAAAGGCCTAGGGAGCAGAGTTGCCTTACAGACATGTTTTGCTTGGTCTTGCACAGTGTTGCTCAAGATTTTGAACTAATTGAGGACATTTTAAATAATGAATTTTCATGTAAAAATCCAGATTTCTAGCTTTTCTTGAAAAGTTAAACATAGAACCACTAGGCCTGCATTTCCTTACCATGACAATAAGGCCAAGAAGCTGCTGACCTCCTTAGAGGCGGTAAGATGCCCTTTCCACTTGGCCTCAGTTTTGACCTAGCCTGGAGGCATTTGAGTTTTTCACTCTAATCTAGTTCCACTCTCTTGTTTTAAAGGCAAGAAGATGCATTAACACCTGAAGCTCATCATATTGTTTCAAAGCTTTCTTCATGTTTGTTATTAAAGTTATTTTTGTCTATAAAACAAATGTATGCTTAAAGATTAAAAAAAAGAAGGAAGAATCTGAGGCCTCTGTGGATTACAGGGACGTGCCCACCTAAGAGATATTTTAAGATATATTTTAGGATTAAAACTGAGGTCTTCTACTTCTTTCCTCCCCATCACTCAGCCTCCTTCCAGATTACTAGAAGGAAATATGAGGTACATCCGCGGGTGTTTAAATGGACTTGGGGATGCAGGTACCGAATTTAAGAGTCCCTAAAGACAGGGCTACCTCAGCTATGCCCACTCTATCCTAGGACTGGGTTTCTTTGGGAGCAGGGAACAGCCCAAGCTAGCTAGCCTCTTGCAAGGCCCACATGGGATAAGACCTAGTTTACTGTGATAGAATCCTGTCTAGAGCCTAACGGTTCCAAGATGAAACAGCTAGAACTGGGAAATAGGAATACTGAGGAGATAACCTGACATGCCTTGCCAGTATAAGAAACATAGAGGCTTTAGAAAATAAATATACACAGAAAGAGAGGAGATGGGAAGGAAGCCACAGCTAATTTGAAGTATCAGAAAACATAAAACTACCTTCATATTTTAAGGATATCAGTATGAGATGAGCAAAGTTCTGCCATGTCTAAGAAGAGCTCGATAACCTATATGTCAAATGCAATCAATTATTAACCTTTCCTAAAATAAAAATTTCTACTTAATGTTTGCTTCAATGAGGCTGCTTATATTTTTTTAAAACTTCCAAAGTTGTTTGTAGATAACATGTTCTAAACAAAGAAAAAAGTACGATTCATTGTCCTATACTTCATGTTGTTGATTCTACCCTGGAAAGTAAAAGCCAGGCAGAACTCTGATGAAAGTGGCTTCAGAAAAATTAGCAGGGGACAAGTTTAAGGAGTTGACACCTTTGGGCAACACTCCAGCTTCCTGAGCTGGAGAACCAGCATCAAAGCACTAAGATCAAACCCAAGATCAAACCAACCTTTTTTTGGCAAATTGCCCACTACCACTATGTTCACATTTCAAAAAAGTCTTGGCTTACTTTATGCCATATATACTTCAAACTAAATACACTGTCTAGAAAAATGTTTCTAAAAATTAGGCTACTGGATTGAATTTTATTATCTTTTATTTTGTTTCAGGCTTTTATTTAAATTTTAGTTAGTTAACATACAGTGTAATATTGGTTTCAGGAGTAGAATTCGGTGATTCATCACTTATAACATGCAGTGCTTATCACAAGTGCCCTCCTTAATGCCCATCACCCAGCTAGCCCAACGCCCACCAGCAGCCCTCAGTTTGTTCTCCACAGCCATCAAAAAGAATGAGATCTTGCCATTTGCAGAATGGAGCTACAGGGCATTATGATGAGCAAAGTCAGTCAGTCAGAGAAAGACAAATACCATATGATTTCACTCATATGTGGAATTTAAGAAACAAAACAGATGAATATTGGATTGAGTTTTAAAATACCTACCTATCACATTCAAATCAGCAGCTGAAACAACAGGATATTACTGGATAGAGAGAAATACAGATTACTGGATAGAGAAATCTGGGGGCAAAAATCAGTTATTGCAAAGGATTAAATAAAAACTCTATAAAGCATTTAAATAACATCACCCTATTGTTTGGTACAAATAAAAACTAACTCCTCGGTCAGAGTCAAATTTTGCCAGTAGATCCCTATTAATTTGACTACTGAGTGAAATACTTAAAAAAGAAAAAGAAAACAATGTACGTGCATGTATGAAGGTCTGCAAGGCTTTTTACAGATCTGCCCATATCATCAGGGCTACAATGGGGGAGCAGAGGGGAGATGTGTGAAACAATTATAGTTAAGACTACTCTCTGAGGGAAATTGGAAGGGGAGGTGAACCATGAGAGACTATGGCACTGAAAAACAATCTGAGGGGTTTGAAGGGGCGGGGGTGGGAGGTTGGGGGAACAAAGTGGTGGGTATTGGAGAGGGCACAGATTGCATGGAGCCCTGGGTATGGTGCAAAAAACAATAAATACTGTTACTCTGAAAAAAAAAAAAAGACTGCTCTCTGAGAGTTCAACTCTAAAATCACACACAATGAATCAGAGTAAATATACGGTGTCCCTGAAGGAGCAAAATGGTTTGCAAGACAAGACAGGAGAACACTGACAGGGCATGCATTTAGCTCTCAAGAGCAGAGGAGGAAATGTGCCCATCAGAAAGGGGATGGGTCAGTTCAGAAAGCACAGGAACAGGAGTGTCACAGCAAATGGAAGCTGTGTTTAGGCTGGCATCTTCAAGGGGGAGTACCTTGCCCGTTGGATTTTAAGTATCTCCAGTCCGCAGGCCAGATTATTCCTATGACTGATATGACGGCGCAAGGGTATCATCAGTGCCTTTTGTCACTGAACAATTTAATAATTCCTGGCATGCCTCCTACCATCTTCTTAAAATTCTGTTGTTTTTTTTTTTCTTTTCTAATCCATGCAACACGTGCCCTCCTTAATATCCACCACCAGACTCACCCATCCCCCAGGCCCCCCGGCCTTCCAAAACCTTCAGTTTATTTCTCAGAGTCCACAATCTCTCATGGTTTATCTCCCCCTCCAATTTCCCCCAATTCACTTTTCCCTTCCTTCTCCTAATGTCCTCCATGTTACTCTGTTTCTTATTAAAATGTCACAGTGTAGGGCACCTGGGTGGCTCAGTTGGTTAAGCAACTGCCTTCGGCTCAGGTCATGATCCCAGAGTC
Organism: Enhydra lutris kenyoni; assembly: GCF_002288905.1. Taxonomy (NCBI): domain Eukaryota; kingdom Metazoa; phylum Chordata; class Mammalia; order Carnivora; family Mustelidae; genus Enhydra; species Enhydra lutris. The sequence continues at coordinate 682,172 of NW_019154124.1, forward strand.
TCGGGATCGAGTCCCACATTGGGCTCCCAGCTCCAAGGGGAGTCTGCTTCTTCCTCTGACTTCCCCTCTCATGCTTTCTCTCACTGTCTCTCTCTCAAATAAATAAAATCTTTTTAAAAAAAAATGTCACAGTGTAGGTAGAGAAACAAGAGATTGTTCAGCTTGAGATAGTCATTCAGTCTACACTGAATGTTCACTGAAGACCTGGGGATGTGAGTTGACCCACATGAGGCAGAGTCACTCTCCACGGGACTCTGGCAACAGATGGAGACAAAACAGGTTTCTCCGGCAACAAGAGGGCTGGACTATAACATTAACAAAGTCAGTGTGATGCCACTAAGAAACTTTTGGGGAAGTGGGTGTCTGGATGGCTCCTGATGACCCACAAAAGCACTGCTCTTTGAGAACTCCTAGAGATACCATTCAGATACCACCTTAGAGATAGTCACCTTTAAATATTACCATATCTTACGTATCATGGGCAAGTGGTGACATTCCAAAAGCAAAAGAGAATTATAGAAAGTTGTACTTTCACTCCAGTATTTTTCCAATATATCTTTAACAACTCACATGATAAACAACAGTGGTGAGAACGGACATCCCTGTCCTGTTCCTGACCCCAGGGGAAAAGCTCTCAGATTTCCCCACTGAGGATATTTGCTGTGGGTCTTTCATAAATACAGCTTTCATGATGCTGAGGTATGTTCCCTCTATCTCTACATGGTGGAGAGTTTTTATCAAGAAAGGATGATATATTTTGTCAAATGCTTTTTCTGTACCTATTGAGAGGATCATATGGTTTTCATTCTTCTTTTATTAACGTAATGTATCGCACTAATTTGCGAACTTACATGCAGTTATCAATAATTTACTGCAAGTAAATTATTAAGAGGACCACAGTTATCAGGCTCAAAACAAAGCTAGAATAACTGAACTTGACTCTGTAATGGTAATACAGCACATTTGCTTTTTTAAAAATCTGACCTACAAGTATTTAAGTATGATTATTAATTTATAACCACTAAAAAGCAGGAAAAGTTCAGCAAAAGGTTCTTAAGAAGTATATAGATTCTGACATATATCCTCTCAACTTAGCAAGTATAGCTAATATTTGGATTTCTAAAAGTTGAGAAGTATAATACATTTGTAATCAGATTTAAGATTTACCACTCAGTATCAATAATGTATGCCCTACCAGAAAGAACAGAGGAAAAAAGCCCATCTTAAAATTGAAGAAAATGTAAAAGCTAAGAAAATGAAATGGAAGTGTTGACAGTTTACTTTTCTAAAAAAACTCTATTTGGTATTTTAAAGACATACATATGGATGCAGATTATTTGAATACATAATTTTTTAAAGACTGATAATTATTTTTTAACCCCTCAATCACAGACAATATGCTTTTTTGAGGATATGATATGTTATGCTTATAAAATTTAGCATAAAACTATATTGCTAAATAAAATCTAATTCAATAAGTCTTGTAATTAGGAACTGTACATAGAAAAAAACAACACATAACAGACAATCAGAGCACTATTTTCTAAAATACTAAAGTAAATACATTTAAAATTTTTAATATTTAAAAAACAACACTAAGACCTTAGGAAAATGTTTAGAGAGTTTTTATAAAAGAATTCTGAAGGGGCATCTGGGTGGCTCAGCTGGTTAAACATCTGACTCTTAATTTTGGGTCAGGACCTATCTCAGGGTCCTAGGATCAAGTCCCGGGTTGGGCTCCACACTCGGCATGGAGTCTGCTTGAGGTTCTCTCTCTCCCTCTGCCCTTCCCACCTGCCTGCCTGTGCATGTCTGCTCTCTCTCTCTCTCTGTCTCAAATACATAAATAAATCTTAAAAAAAATTAATTCTGAAAATGTCCAACTAACGAAGCACTTAGGTAAGAACATGTCAAACTCTCTGATGTTCAATGCAAATATCCATTTTCTCCTCTCAGGATGAGGAGTAGATTCAATGAAAGTAAAACATCTTACTCTGAAAAATAAATAAATAAATAAATAAATTGGGTTGTATAATTTTTTTAAAATGACAGTAAAAGCAGTGGAAAGCTGTCAAAGTTGTGCTTATCATCAAATTCACTTCTTAAAGTACTTTAGTTACTTTTTAAGTAAGCAATAAAATTTTTAAAATAGGCACTTAAATTTTAAGACTACAAAAACTACATGTATCTTATAGGGAAAAATATCAAAAAAGATAAAACAGTAAGTACGATTAATAAATAAGTCCTAAAGGAGAATGGTAAATGTTTCAAGCTGGGGAATGGGTACAATGTGATTCATTATACTCAACTCTCTATTTTTGTACATGGATGAACATTTCCACAGATTTAAAATATATAAATTAAACCCAAGAAATAGGAAAATAGGTAAACCTAGATTGGGGAGAGAGAGATTAAGAAAGAAATAAAAATACCACTATAGGAGAGGTTATTTTTCAAGCTACAAATGATACTTAACACTAATTACATTTGAGCATCATAAAAGTAATACTCTGGAAATATTTTAGTATTCTTGATATATCAAGAAGATGATGGCCTGATTAGAATGAACCATCCTAAAAAGAAAAGTAAAACAGTTGACAAAGAATTACCTAGCAAAGGAACTACAGCAAGACAGTTTCCTCAGTATTTCAAAATTTGAGGAAAAAAAAAAAGATAAAATCTTGTAAACTACTCTAGAACATAAAAAAAAAAAGCTATCATATTACTAAATAAAACTAGCATAATCCTGACATTAACTGTCCAAAAACACACAAGAACAAAGAACACAAGTATTAACTAATCCCACCTATGACCATGTATATAATACTATATATACCACATATTAACCTAATAGCAAAATGAGTAATTTTGTTAGTGCAAACTGAGTTGGGCATATTACGGAGTACTTAATTTACAATAGAGTCATTTAAACCTCACAACAGCTCCCATGAGTAAGACTCCCATATTCGAATGTATTTCTGAAACATCACATAAATAAATCAAAACTCATATAAATAAAAACTAAACCTAATAAGGAGGCAGATATTTCGGTTTCTTTGCATTTCAAAAGCATGCATGAACACAACTTATGATTCATGTGGGCCAAAAAGCTTTGAAATTATGTAAATTTTGACTGGTTTTCAATTTGGGGGGACTGGCATGATTTCAAATTTTGTGGGACTCATCTCCATATTGACCTGCTGTCTTCCACTTTCTTTAAAGCGAGGCCCTTTCAAGTCTCTTATTCTCCAGGTTTTGAAAGAGATATAGGGAAACATACTAGTGATATAAGAAAAACAACTGCAGACTGAAGGAAAAAAGTGGCAAGTATAATCAGCGCGTGGAGACAAGGAACAACAGACAGACAGAAGAGGAGTGTGTGCCAATCTGCATGGGCCACACAAGTGGACAGAGAGGCCCCAATGCTGATTTATCAGAAGTCAGAAATTTTAACTGTGAAAGGAAATTAACTAACTACCAAGTATTAGTTCAATTAAAAAAAAAAAAACCACTAACGATCAAGGAAAACTTATTACCTATAAGCCATCTGACCTGTACTTTTAAGCTTTTCTGCAAAAAATATTTACAGATGACAAAAATGTCATCTAAATTCAGTTACAAAAGAAAGAAACTATTAAATAGTCATTCTGGCTCATGGAGAAAGAAATCTATACATCGAAATATACTGAAGGTTCCATTTAAAAGTTAACAAAACAAGGGACACCTGGGTGGCTCAGTCATTAAGTGTCTGCCTTGGCTCTGGTAATGATCCCAGGAGTCCTGGGATTCAGCCCCACATCGGGCTCCCTGCTCACCGAGAAGCCTGCTTCTCCCTCTCCCACTATCCCTGCCTGTGTTCCTGCTCTCACTACCTCTCTTTCTCTATCAAAGCTACCTCTCTTTCTGTCAAATAAATAAACTTAAAAATCTTTTAAAAAAATAATAAATTTTTAAAAAGTTAACGAAACAAAACCATTTGAATGGGTTATGCAGTAGAAGAAACTGCAGGTAAATAAATGTTTTTACGATGAGTAATTTAAAAGAACATCTACAAAGAGAAACATATGAATACATAAACATCAAAAGCTTCCCTATATTACGTTAGAAAGTGAAACTTAAAGGTGATTAAAGACATATGAAAACCTTAAATTTCAACCAGAAGAATGAGCAAAGAAAGACAAGGCACACAAGATAAAGAAATTTATTGATAATCTTAAAAAAAAGAATTCTCATCAAACACCTGTAAATTTTTTAGAGAAGCAAATTTGAGATATGATCATTTATTAAAGTTTCCTGGGACCTTCAGGTAGACACACCTGAAACTCTTTAATGTTGCCTAACCTAACACATGGTCTACTTCTGCCTCCCTCTTCAGAACCACTTCACGCAAGAAATTGTAAGCACTTCCCTAAAGGAATCAAATTCTCTGGAAGCTCTACTTGTACTTTTCTCTCTACCTGGAGTGCTACTCTCCTTATCTCTATGGCTTACTCAACCTGTAAGCCTTAACTCAAAGGTTACTTTCTCATGGAAGCTTTGGCTTCTTCCCACTCTTCCACACCCTGCTGCCCAAGCAGAGAAAAGTATACGCAGACATCTGTAATGACATTTATTATGCTGCAACAAGATTATTTGTGCTTTTCATTTTTTTTTAAAACAAAAGTTTGCTTAAAATTTTGGGATTCACCTACTTACCAGTCCCTTCATTCCGGACAGTGAAAGTGGGAAGAAATTAAAGACAGACAGACATGGGGCACCTGGGTGGCTCAGTCAGGTAAGCGTTTGACTCTTGATTTAGACTCTGGTCATGATCCTAGGACTGAGCCCTGCATCAGGCTCCCCGCTGAGTGGGGAGTCTGCTTGTCTCCTTCTGCCCCTCCCTCTGCATGCACTTTCTCTTTCTCTCAAAATTAAATAAATAAACCTTTAAAAACAATACAGACCGAAAAAAGACTATTTAAAATTGCATCAAAAACATTAAAATAAATTTAACAAAATATATGCAAGATCTCAACACTGAAAATTTCTGCTTAGAAAACAGAGATGAAAATAAATGGAGAGATATATAATGTTTATGAAGTAGAAGAACTCATAGTATTAATATTTCAGTTCCCCCAAATCAATCTATAGATACAACTCAATCCCAATAATAATCCTATCAAGTTTTTTTGGTAGAAATTGACAAGCTGATTCTAAAATACATATATACAAATGCAAAGAAATGAGAATATCCAAAGCAATTTTGAGAAAAAAGAACAAAACTGGAAGACTCACACTGCCTAACATAAAGATTTTCTATAAAGCTTCAGTAATGAAAACAGTATGGCACTAACATAAAGGTCAACAAATAGATCAACGGAACACAAAAGAGAGCCTAGAAATAGACCTGCACTTATATGATCACTTGACTTTGGACAAAAATATCAGACCAATCCAACAGTAAAAAGACAACAAATGATGCCAGGAGAACGAGCTATCAAAACTGAAGATGAAAAAAAGAAAAGGACTTTGAACACTGACTCACACTGTGCAAAAAATACAAATGTATAGGAGAATGTTTTTAAACATTTCTGTAAGCAAAGATTTCCTACAGAAGACACAAAAAACCAAAATCATTTAAAATAATTGTATAGGCTGTCTTGAGGGGCTCCCACTGGCCAATATGGGACAACCTGAACATGAAAATAAGTAATGGCAGTAATGTTGGAAAAATCTAAAAGTTCCAGAAGTCCATTAGTATGTAAGAGAGAGAGAGACAGAGAGACAGAGAGAGATGGGGCAGAAGTTCTCCTTTACCCAAAAAAAAAGATAAAAAAGGAAGAAGAGATAATGCAATTAGAAAAATCAATAATTTGTAACCCACAGTTGGAGTAACTGAGCCATGTAAGAATCTTCAACAGATGCTAAAAATTATTAAGAGGTTGTTGAGAAATAGGATCTTCACAGTCTCAAAAGTATTATCCCTCAGATTATCCAATAAGTCCATTGGGGATAATACACCTTTACAGTGAAGGGATCGGGCAGCCACCATCTGTACCCAATCAAACAGCATCATCAATATTGGAATAAGCTGACATTATATATGTCCTGATGTGATGTAGTAAGAAGTACACAACACCACTTATCTATCATGACATACCCTGGCAAAAATGTTTAACCTGATTTTAGTAATAAAGAAACAGTCAGACAGACACAGCTTTGGGATGTTCTCCAAGACAGGTATTGCAGACTATTTAAAGAAGTCAAGTGGTTAAAACAAAACAAGAACAGAAAGAAGGAAAAGTGTTGTGGATACTCTTTGAACTTAAACATCAAGAGACACAACCAAATGCAATACAGAAGCCTAGATTGAATCTTGAATTTGAAAGAAAAAAAATAAAAGAAAGAGAGAGAAAAGAGAAGAGAAAAAGTTACAGAAAACAACTGGAGAATTGATTATAGTCCAGTCTCCTGGTTATGTAGAAGAATGCCCCTATTCTTAGGAGACTCATGCTCAAGTACTGAGTAGTAAGCGTCATGAAGTACACGGCTTAATTTATGAATAGTTCAGAAAACAGAAGGACAGAAAGACGTTTTGTAATAGAGTTGCCTCTATGTATCTATCCATCCATCCAGTATCTGTAAACATACATATGATATGTATTTAAAAATAATGTACATACATGTACATATATACATGTAGATGTACATACATGTAACATGTAGCATACAGCTATTACAGAGAGCAAATGTAAATTTTCATTACAAAAAAAAATCATTAAATTAACTCTGCCACACTGTGAGCTACCTTTCGGAGTACAGAGGAACCAGAATCATCTTAGGAAATCACTTATCATTCTATAAAACAGAATGCACATGAATTTTGCACACATTTGCATAATTCTTCTGTACAAGACAGTTTAAGTGACAGACTAAAAGGAAAACCTCTCTAAGAGGCATGCAGATAATTTTGCCCTTTACGTAACTATCAAATTATCCCCACACAAATGAAAACTGGTTAAAGACTTCCTAAGTACTTGTGACTGAAGATAGCAGTCATTCTGTCTGAACGTTCAGCCAATGTCAGTCAAACCCCTACTAATGGCCTTTCTGGTTGTTGTCCTGAGGCCTAAATGGAACATTGGAGAGTATACTGAGCAACAGTCTGGGCTCTAAAGTTTGCCCAGGTCTTTAATGAACATGTGCACAAGATAATCACTTTTCTATAAGCTTTTAGAAGCCAAATCTGTCTTTCAATTGGTTCCACATATTAGTTCCCAAACTCTTCCCAGACTTGGGGAGAGATTTTTTACAAGGCACCATCCACCGAGGCTTGGGCATTACCAGATGCTATTTAATTCATGAAGCTGATTTATTATACGACCACTGATTGCTACACTTCAACACGACTTCCTTCTGTTCTTTCTCTTACTTCTCTTTAAGAATTTAGAATGTCTGACTCCATAGTAATATCTCTCTATATGCTTTCCATTGTTTCATTCCAAATATTTATTTTCTAGGTCTTTTCTAGTGTTGTTTACTCACTTGGGATATAATGAAAGCTTTTATTCCATTCTGATAAATCTGCTCTCTCTTTGCTGCTATTTTCCACCTTCCTCCTCCCCACCTCCCCCAACACACACATTTAAGGCTTTCTATTAAAAACCTCTGTCATTTCTTGCAATCTTGTATCACTCAATAATTTCTGCTAATATCAGCAGATCAAAGTAACCATATGTGCATAAACAGGATTTAACCTTTCAATGATATGCTTTAGGACTAAGATTTATTTAGAAATTGATATCAATGACCAGGAAAAATTAAAGCAAAAAACAAATATGCTATAGTATTTTTAGGTCAGTCTTCTAACAACACTAATTTATCTCCCAAACCCAAATCTGTTTTTATAAAAACTTAATTTCTAAGCAATCTATTTCTATAGCAACAGTAAAAATATTAGTGAACTTTTTTGGACACTAAACATAGAAATATTAAGATTTAAAGATGGCTGGATAAATGTATATTGATGTTCGCATAATTTATGAGAACTCAAACATATACTGAGAAACTGAATCTAGATGTGTACTACAAAATTTTAAAATTGCACTTGATAATTTTTGAAAATTCAAACTTCGCCATGTCTACTTCATTTACTCCACAAATACGTGTGGACCACCGAAAAGCTGTGCCAGGTCTTCCTCTGAACATGGGATGTGGCAACGAACAAAATAAAAAATATTTCCTATGCTCACAGAGCTTACTTTCTTTTTCATTTTTTTAAAGACTTCATTTATTTGAGAGTGAGAGAGAGATCACGGAGAGGGAGAAGCAGACTGGCTGCTGAGCAGGGAGGCTGACTCGAGGCTCTATCCCAGAACCCTGAGATCATGACCTGGGCAGAAGGCAGACTTTTTTTTTTTTTTTTTTTTTTTTTTTTTTTTTTTTAGTATTTATTCACAAGCATGTTTATTGGGTTAGAGTCACATAAAAACTGAAAACTGATTGTTCATCAGTGGAAATAAGTGAATAGGCTATTGAATCAGAAGCTGCTTATAAAAAAAGTTACATCAGGGGCGCCTGGGTGCTCAGTGGTTAGAAGTCTGACTTGATTTCGGCTGGGGTCACGATATCAGGATTGTGGGATCCATCCCCACATCCGGCTGCCCACTCAGTGAGGAACTGGCTTGGGATTCTCTCTCTCCCTCTGGAAGGCAAACTTTCTAAAGCGGGCAGGGGGTAAATAAAAAAGCACTGTACATTTAAACTGCGTGTTTACGATTACCTCACTGATGAGGTGGAACAAAGACCAGCAAAGAGCATTGCAGGGAGAGGGAAGAGTAAGGGCACTGCCCTGAAGTGGGTGGAGTTGGCCACCCTGGAGTACAGACAGTCATTAGCCTTCAGCTTGGCTGTAGCTAAGTAACAGAACTGGAGAGCAGGGGCACCTGGGTGGCTCAGTGGGTTAAAGCCTCTGCCTTTGGCTCAGGTCATGGTCTCACAGTCCTGGGATGGAGCCCTGCATCGGGCTCTCTGCTCAGCAGGGAACCTGCTTCTTCCTCTCTCTCTGCCTGTCTCTCTGTCTACTTGTGATCTCTGTCAGGCAAATAAAAAACAGACAAACAAAAAAAAAAAAAACAAAAAAAACTGGAGAGCAGCAGGAGAGGATAAGAGAGAAGTTGAGAAGGGACAGAAGACCTTATAGGCCACTGTAAAGATTTTAATGAGACAGGAAGAAACTGAAGGTTTTTAGTAGAGGCTCTCTAGTTGAGAGAACCATAGAAGCAGGAAGACCAATCAGCAGATATGGTAACAAATTCAGGAAGGAGGTAAAACACTGACTTAGTAGACTAGCGTGGTAGCATGGAGGTGGTAAGAACAGACTGGTTCTAAATACAGAGTCAAAAGCATTTGTTGATGGACTGGGTGTGGGGTATGGGATAAAGGAAGGATGAAAAGAGAACTGCTGGGTTTACAGCCTGGGGAAATTGAAGGATGGAGCTGCTATTTACTGAAATGGAGAAGATCATGGAAAGGCAACTTCGAGGAAGAACATCAGTTCAGTTTGGACACATAAAGTTTGAAATGCTTATTAATATCCAAGTAGATAGTAATTATTATTAAAGGAAATAGCCAGAAAGAAGTCAGGAGTTCAGGGAAGAGGTCTGAACTAGAGAGAGAGATTTTAGAGTTAGTAGCTTAGGGATGGAATATAAAACCATTCAATAAAACAGAAATTTGAATGTTCTCCCTTCTTTCCATAAAAGATGAGAAAAAAAACAAAGTTCCTTTATCTGTAGAACAGAAAATAATTAAGATGGGGCCCACTCTAAGTCCACTAAAAGTTCCCATTTTATTAAATAATAAGCACTGAACACCTACAAAATGTAAAACCCCAAGGACATTTAAAAGGCTTCAAAAAGCAATGTAAGTGTTCCCCTGCTCTCAGCAGAACTGCCATCTACTTGAGGAGACAGATAAATAATAGAAGGGAATGACAAAGAGGAAGAAAGGAAGGAAGGAAGGAGGGGAGGGAGGGAGTGAGGGAGGAAGGAAAAGGAAGAGAAGAAGGAAGGAAGTCAGTCAAGTGAGTACCCCTGACAATAACCACGCCCCTAGGTGTTGCCTGGTCCAAGGGAAGATGAGCCAGCTGGAGAGAAAAAGGACACTTGACAATGTAGATTTATTCTTCCACAGATCACAGGTTGGCAAAATGGCAGCATGCCATGGAATGGCCAGTCACGTTGGGTAGTTCATGTTGTTTGCTCACTACCTCCGCAAGGGTCGACAACTCGGTAGACAGTTACGCCACCAGCACTGGCTGAGTCAGATGGCTGGCAGGTTATAGCCACATCTCATCACCATCCAAATTAAAAAATCTCTCTCAAGATGGGCTCTGGCAAACAAGAATATTCATCTTTTTCAGAAACAGCTATCAGGTGGCCCAGAATAACTGGAACAACATGGTCTTTATAGCTACTTCCCTCCAACTTCTACTGTCTCTTTCCAAACTCTGAGTTTCCTCCCAGTAGATCTCTTTTGGTGCTCAAATAGATTTTTACAGCTTTTCTCCCTTTCACAGCTTCGGCTCTAACTTCTATACTCATTTACTGCCTTCACAGCTCACCTGGAAACAACTTTATTTTAATCTTCTAGGTCACAGAAGCTATACATAACCCCATTTCCCTTCATGAGTCAAACAAAGTCATTTCCACAGGTATAAAAGACTGCTGATTTTCTTGGTTGCTGACTACCCACCATTTTCCAGAACTTTTTCTTCTTCCCACAGAACAAAATCTACTTTTAGCTTTCCTAAAAAATCACAGGAAATCAGTTATTATGGTTATTATGGAGTTAGCACTATTTTTCCCGATTTTGAATTCATTAGTACTCTCAACCATCAGTAGGTGGTAATTCAGAGCAACCGTGTTCCTCCTTAGTGCACACATTCTCATGAATATTTAAAACTTCCTCTTCAGGATGTGCTGCCAGCTTTAGCTACGGTGGAGTCAACCATCATATTACTTCCTTTGAAGAGATCATCAAGATGTGACCACCAGCCAACCTGTGAGCTAGACCTGGCCACCGGGAGACTCCCCACCCCCTTTCCTGTCCTTGGAATGTGTATTCTGCTCATCTTCCTCACTCTCAGAAGCTGCTCCAAAGATACAGCCTTGAAATAGAACTGTGGTGCTGAGACCATCTGGACTGGGTGTGTGTGACTGGCTGAACTCACTTGAGGCCTTGACATAAACTTTGAAGATTCTGGAGGCCGGGTGAGGAAAACTACTCATCTCACAACTGCTTAAGACAAGCCTTGTAAGTAAGTTCCTTCATCCCTACAACTGCCATGGCAAATGTGAAATGGTCTGCCTCTTTCTTCACTGTCCCTGCCCTGCACACACAGTGGCCAGATTTCAGATTACACCCCAGAAGCTCCAGAGAAAGCTGTAAACCAACAAATCCCTCAGTTATGCAACCTAAATATTTTCCAATGCATATGAAGACATCTCTACGCCAGGTATTGCCATTTCGTCAGTGCTCACTGCAAGCAATTTTCAAAAAGAGGATTTCGGTTCTCAGGACAGAACTGCGATCTTATTGATCTCTAACTGAAAATCAGTAATGTCCCAAGGCAGTGAGCTCAATGACCTCCCATGAATCATAGGCAAGTGGCTACAAGTGGACACTTCTTTTAGTAACCATCTCTCTTCATCTCAATGACTAGAATTAAGAATATGTTCATCACACATTCTCCATAGCCCTCCCCAAACTTATCTCCTCTACAGGGGAAAACCTGTAGAGTAGCCAGCTGTAGCTGGTCAGCTGACGAGTAGACAGCAAAGCTAAGGTGGCTATTCAGAAGCGAGCAGGGTTTCTCTTTGTTCAAAGGCACAAGACTCCTTCTGTGAAAGAGGAGAAATAAACATTCCTGCAAATGTCACTCTAGCTGACAAAGCCATCCTCTCCCCACTGCTCCTTAGTGGCTCCAACACTGGGAGAAGTAGTACACGAAGAGCAATGCCAGGGAAGACGGAGTATCAACTGCCCCTGGCGTTATCCAAGGCCAACTCCCTAATTCACAAACCAGGACAAGCCAAGAGAAGGAACGGTCATTCACATCTTTGCCCAGGAGTATCTACCAACAGGCAGAAGTTACATATGTCATCTCCTACTCTTTGGTATACAAAATGGCACATAGTTCCTAATATAATTACTAATCTTTATGGTGGGTGAAGGTCTGCTTGGTGCACATGACAGATTAGGAAAATCAATGGCAAAATCTTGATGTCTGGATTTGAAGGGGAAAAAAAAAACAATTGTAATCTTTCCTTCTTTCATCAGACTTCATAGGTGGTCATATAGGAAACTAACCTTCAGAAGATCAGCATCAGATGACTTTAGCTTATGCTTCAGGAAACAGAATCACAAAAACAAGGACCACTAATTATAAGACTCAGTGCAGCTATAGGCTAATATACTCAGGAAACAGAATTAAAGCCTCATAATGAGAATGGATTCAGAGAATGTTACAGAGGTAGAGGACATCATAAAAGTAGTAGGAGCTCGGGTGCCTGGGTGACTCAGTGGGTTAAAGCCTCTGCCTTAGGCTCAGGTCATGATCCAGGGTCCTGGGATTGAGCCCCACATCGGGCCCTCTGTTCCGTGGAGAGCCTGCTTCCTTCTCTCTCTCTCTGCCTGCCTCTCTGCCTACTTATAATCTCCATCTGTCAAATAAATAAATAAAATCTTAAAAAAAAAAAGTAGTAGGATCTCTTTAAGCTTTCAAGGTTCTCAAAAAGGTTTGAAACCAGCTCCATTATTTGCTCTCAAATAATGTAACAAGAGATAATTACAAAGTCAAAAACAAAACTGTAAGAATGACTTAAAAATACAGATATTGGTGTAGAACATACATACTACCTGTAAATACTTCAAAAAATATTTAGGGAAGGAAAAACTAACAAATAATAACCCATAATTTCTTGTGTACAGCTTTTATTATGAAGATAAGCATTAAATTTGATTCTGCTGTGAGCTTCATCTTCCAAACTGGTGACCATGTCATTCCCCTAATATCTCTTACTGGACTTTTCCAGTTTTCCCAATTATCACTCATTCACATTACTCAATAATTCAGACTCGCTCATCTCTGAAACATCTTCCATGCTGGTATCATGCTAGTTTTTTTAAAAAAATGAAAACTCGAACGAACCATTTTATCCCCTTTCTCTCATACCCAGGGCTCTAGCCACAGGGGCCTATTTTTAGTTCCCTGTGCAGGAGGAAATTTCACCATCCATGCGTTTGCTCTAATGCTCCATCTTCCTGGAGAGTCTTATCATCGGAGCACTTAAACAACAGCAATAAAAGCCAGTTCACTGTTTAAGGAAGCTTAAGTACCACTTCCCCAAAGAAACCTTCCATAACCTCACCGGATGACACATATGTCATGCATCTTTAATGGCACCTCTAATATTTCACACATTGTTCACATGTCCTTTTCCCAGTGCTAGACCAACAGTTCCTGCAAGACATGTAGACATATAATCCTTTGCACCTAGGGAAATACCTAGCTATGGGTTATGCATTTGATTTGTTTGTCTAATTCATGAATCACAAATATTATCATATGAAAGTCTGGGGTCTGGGTGCTTGTTAACTAAAATTAGGCAAGTTTATACACATGTCTGGGATTTCAGTATATTACATTAAATGAACCAAGAATATTTGAACTTTCTTTAATTACTGTAACTGACAAAACAATCAAAATGTCCCAAATTAATTAATTTGGTCATCTCTTATTCCAATGTATTTTCAATGCTATTTACTGAAGTCATTCCAACAACACACTACATAAACTGATACAAATACATGGAAAAAGAGAAAGAAACCACTATAGGAATAGGACCCAAGTAAACAGATATTAAAATCTACCACAAGTAAAACACTATGCTAGAAGCTGTGAGGAAAACCAAAATGAGAAAGACAAGCCCCTGATCCTCAAGTTGAATAGTTTTATAAAGGAGGTAAAATGGTCATACAAATAATTAGAAATCAAAGCCTAAGATAATTATAATACAGAGAAGACTGAACTTTAGATTGTGGTGACCAGAAAAGGCTTCATGAAAAAGCTGGCCCAAGAGTAAATGTATGACTTCACAAGAAATGGAAAGGAAATGCATATTGTGAATAAGGGGAAGACTGGAGTAAATTAAAAACAGAGGTGCAGGAGCATGTCCAGGACCAGTGAGCCATGGACGGTCTGGGAGGGACCCCATGTAAGCACGCCTCAGAGGGTACGGCTGGGCCAGGAAGGAGGAGGACAGGTGACAAGGGCCATGGATGGTCAGCACGGGAGTGACGGCTCGCTTTTCACACCTAGAGCCGGGGCATGAGGGTACACAGGCTCGACTAAGGGGGTCAGAGTCTGAGGATAAGGAAAATGCGTCAAAGGCCACAGCCGTCCATTGGCTACTGAAATGCAGGCAGAGATGCTCTTCAAAGCGTTAAACCAGACTCAATGAGTTTCTGGCTGCCACAAAGAGGTCTAGTTGTGGTTTGCTTCTGCAAGGATATAATCATTCCAGGATTCCAGAATTTATGCTTTCTCCATGTCCTATAAAAATATGTATTTTACCACCTGTACAGGCAGAGGGCAAGAGAGAAACAGGTACAAACGCTGCTGAAGGCCGTAGGAGTCCAGAACTTTCAAATGGTCAGCTCTGAGCAGTAGAGCACTAAAAGTTCAAAGGGTGTCAGAGGGCCAGCTTTAATTCTCACACTCTTCTGGCTTAAAAAAACAGCAAGACAGTCCCTTCTAGTCTGGAAGCACCTTCCCACCCACCCTCATTTCCAGTCTTCACAGGGAAACCCGCCCTCCACAGAGAAACTACATTCCCCCCATCACATGCATGCACACTTTTCTATAATGACGCACTGCTGCGAAGTTTACACAAAAAAAGACTCCCAACTGATGCCCCGGAACCAAACCTTGTCCATATATAGGTGACAGTGTTTATCTGACTGTTGGCTCACACGATGTTTTATAAACACCGAATTGCCAATATTAAAATATGTGAGTTTCCCCCTCATAGATCCAAATTTCTAGTTTCTCTTCAAATATAGGCAATCCTGGCAATACTTCCCAGCTCCCCAGTTTGACATCCTGCCACCTCACTTACACGGAGGCCCGCCTAGTCCTTCTTGGCATTTGTTTGGGCTCCTAGTTTACGTGGCCTTTGGATCCCCAATAGTTGGGGTCCAGTCTCAGCTGGCTGTGGGAGGACGGGGCTCACAAAGAACACTGCCTAGTGTCAGTCCCCTCCTTACTAGTTGTATAACCTGAGACAAACTACTTTAACCTCTCTATGCCTCAGCTTCTCCTTCTGTAAAATGAGGACAATTATGATGTAATGTACTTCAGAGGGCTTTTGTGAGGAATACATTAGTTTCTAGAAAGCAGCGGTTGTGCAGGTATTAGGACCGGTGAGACGTTTTTGGTTGTCACAACTGGGGGACGTGTCCCTGGCATCTAGTTAGAGTCCAGGGATGCTATAGGATGGCTCCCACAACAACAACAACAACAACAACAACAATTAGCCAGCCCAAAATGTCAACAGGATGAGCAATCCAGACACAAAGCGATGAGAACAGCAGCTGGCCCAGAGGAAGCCCTCTTTTAAGTGTGAGCTCTTATCAATAATGCCCAAAGTGAGGACTGGCTGGTGCTCATGTCTCAGCTGGAGAAATTTCTGATAGCTCAGGAGCTCCTTGCTTGATGAATTTAAGTACGACACAAATAGCAAAATGTACTTGAAACTCCCTGGTTCCGCATATTCGCTCAACAAGCAAGTGGTTAATTTAAAGAAAACAAAAACAAAAACATGAAAGTCTATTTTCCTAAAACAAACAGCGAACAAGAATACACCCAGGTGAGCAATAATGCACAGGATTTGAAAAGCACACTGTCCTAAAACACATGGGTGGTGGAAACCAGTGACTACTGCAACTTAGAAGGTACTAGGCCAAATTCCTCTCCACTCCAAGTTTTATACATTGAGGATGCCCACTGGTCCCAAGATAGTTTTTGGAAAACTGTGACAAGACGAGAAGTAGAGGAGAAGGGTTTTAAACTAAAGAGTCAACCACACCCCGTACTACCCCAGTGCCTGCGCAGGAATATCCTGCAGGCTGGCAGGGGTCCTGTGATGGGGAGTCATCACAACAGGTACCCTCAAGATCCAGATCGAGAACAAGCAAAGCAAATAAAATAGCTCAGAAAGGCTCAAGCTCTGCAGGACAGCAGAACCCATGACATCTGGTGCAAGCCTCCGCTGTCTCCAGCCAGGGATACGGACCAGGCTTCTTAGCCCAGCACCACATGCATCCCTGGCTAGGCTCTCTGGGCCTTTTCTAATCTTTAATACTCAAAAGCTGGAACTGTTATTATATTATCCAGTACCATAAACACAGGTAACAATGATTTTTACTTGTGACCATTTACAACCCAAAGATTTGAGTTCCTCTCAAGGGATCTCTTGGTAACTGCAGAAGTCAGACCCTTAACTGAAACAGGAAAGAGGTTCTGTTGAATCAAAGCCAAGAAAAACAGAACAGTGCTTCTCTCAAAGATGAGATGATAAAAGTATAAATAAAACTAAAGGGCTCTACAATCTACAAAAAACTTTGCTTGTATAACATGAATAGTTAAGTGTCTCCTAAGCTCAAGCAAACATATATTTGAATACCCATGCATAAAAGAGTGCATTACCAAAGATACCAGGATTGGTAAACTACATCACAAAGAAAGACTCCCAAAGGTGTTATGAAAGAGAAGGCTTCCATTAAAGACACAGGAAATATTCCATTAAATAAGCAGCACAAATGGACATGGAAGGACAGGCAGAACTTTGGCTGGATTTGTCCATCTATGAGGCATCCCAGGCAGAACACAAGCAAAGACACTGAAGCTGAAACAGCTAGTTCAGTCTGGGGCACTAGGTTCGGGGAAGGATGGCGCTACAGTCTGAGACCAATTCATGACAGCCTAGATCTTCAAAACATGGACACTGCTTGCAAGAACAATCTTGAAGGACAGAGAAACTCAGTCAAAATACCCAGTGGATGGCTTAAAGAGCAAAAGCTCTCTTTTGCCTAAATTTAAGACTTTCCAATGTGTAAGAAAGAAGATAAGTGCATTTACATAATTCTAATTCAACTAATGAAAGACAATCCCTACTACGTTATAGGAGAGTCAAGAAATCACTAGAAAGTAAATTGAACTATTTGTTAGTTTACTATTACTCACCTACCATATCCCAGTCATAAGACGCAAAGCTTGGAAATAAATAATGAGTATTTTTAAATTGGAGGAACATAGCAACTCATTTTTTAACCATAAAATCCATGAACTGATTTTTACTTAATTTTTAAAAATGATTATAGAGTACCAAGAAAGAAGTTATATCCCAAAGCTGACCCAAAGACGTCCTTAATTCTAGGAAGAAACTCCACTTGCTAACAAAGAGTATGAGCCAGCAGCTCTATGCAATGTTCCCACACCTGAAAGCGCAAGGTTAACGCTAGGAATTTAGTAACAAGTTTTGAACTCCTTTTCAAAGATGTGTGCAATTAGGGGCACCTGGGTGGCTCAGTCAGTTAAGCATCTGCCTTCAGCTCAGGTCATGATCCCAGGGTCCTCGGATAAAGCCTGCTCAGAAGGGATCTGGCTTCTCCCTCTCTCTCTCAAATAAATAAAAATCTTTAAAAAGGGGGAAAAAAAAAAGATGTGTGCAATTAAACCTTAAATTTTATAGTCATTTTTGAGGGGCCCTGGGGTGGCTCAGTCGGTGTCTGCCTTCCACTCAGGTCATAATTCCAGGGTCCTGGGATCGAGCCTGCTTCTCCCTCTCCCTCTGCCTGTTGCTCCCCCTGCTTGTGTGCACCCTCACTCACTCTCTCTCTCTCTCTGCCAAATAAATAAACAAAATCTTAAAAAAAGAAAAATCATTTTGAAACCACTGCCTACTAACAAAAATCTGTAATCTACTAACAAAAATACTGTATTCTCAGGGGCACCTGGGTGGCTCAGTCAGTTATGTGTCTGCCTTAGGCTGGGGTGAGGATTCTCCAGGTCCTGGGATCAAGCCCAGCATCAGGCTCTCTGCTCTGCAGGAAGCCTGCTTCTCCCTCTCTTTCTGCCCCCCCCCCCCTTACTCTGGCGCTCTCTCTCTCAAATAAATAAATAAAATCTTTATAAAATGAGAGGACTAAATCATGATCTCTAAAATGCCATTTCAAAAAATATAACTTCAAAAAATATATATAACTTCAAATAAAAGAGATTTGTAGCTGTAGCTATGTTATTCAGGGAAGCAGTGAGGTAGAGTAACATGGATTAGGCTTTGGGGTCAGGCTAGCTGGAATGTTTGAATCTACGCTCACTCAGTACTAGCTAGATGGCCGAAGTACAAGCTTCCCTTCTGATCAAGAAGGATTAATATTTACCTTTGCAATATGTTGGAAGGAAAGAATGTATGTAATGCTCCTGGCACAGTGTAGGCACTAAATAAAGGCAGACATTAACCCTCTGGTTAGTTAAAAGCTCTGATGAAAAATGGTAATCCACTTGACCATGCAGTTTCCTAGAACTCAGCTTGGACAAGAGCAGGGAGTGACTGCCAGTCCTTTCCAAAGGGCGACCCTACATAAAGAATGGAGGGCTCATAGGAAGGAAGGATAAAAGCAGGGAGCTGAAGACAAGCAGAGGCTGAGAGTCCTGCACATAATAATGAATAGGAAAAAACAGCATGAGACACTGTGCTAAAGGGAAGGAGACATATTTTCATTAAGAGAGAAGACTACTGGTGAAAAAATATATACATAATGAATTGCTGCAATGATTTCATAACCAAAATAAAACAGACAGCTAGCTAGAGTCTATGAGCATCATTAAATAAAGAGGGGTTTGGCAACACACAAATCCTGTGCCTTTTGCCTGAGTGCACTGGGTTCAGACAATGCAGCTCAAGCCCACCTCTCAAATGTCATCTCCCCCCACCTCACTCTCTCCAAGGTTCAATCCATTCCACACATGGCTTCTCTTCTACCCCTGGTACACTCTAAGCCCATTTTTCCTTTAGCTCCTTTGCACTGTAGTGTCTGCCTGGAAACTTCCACCAGATCTTCCCATGGCTGACTCATTCTAAACACTTAGGTCTCATCAAACTGTCACTTCCTCAAGGAAACCTTCTCTTGTCACCATATCTAAATTCTCTCTTACTCACCCATATCCCAGTCACACTCTATCCCCTTATCCTGAACTATTTTTTCTATCATTTATCATTATCTAAAATAGTCATTTTTCTTTACATGTTTATTGTGTCTCCACCAAAATGGAAGGTCTTTGAGGGCAGGAACCCTAAGTAAACTTTTCAATCTCCAACACCTCAAACCAAAATGTGGCACAGATGAGGTCCTCATCTGATAAACTTGTTCAAAGAATAAACTGAAATGATTGAAATTGCCATCCTGTGAACATAAGTAAGGAAAAGTCTCCCAAAGTGACTTCAATTTCACTTCTTTAATGCAGTTTTATGCAATCATGCAGACTTAAAAGTTCAATGTTTTACCAAGATTTAAAGAGAATAAATTTTTAATGAAAATATCATATATGTATTTACATACAGTACACCACACATTTTCACTTTATGGGCATGAATCTATACATAAAGCAAAGGTAGTAAAAGTTTTATTTTTTGAGATCCTGCTTTTAGAGAGTAGATGGGTAGGTGGTACATACATGGGAATTATCTTTCAGAACCTTTCTCAACAAAGATTCTGAGGTAAACAATCTGAACTAATTCCAGTATATTTGAGAGATTAGACCTGTTACTTTGTTACCTTGCTAAACTTATCCAAACTATTACTGAGTCAAGTGATGAATTCAGTGATTCCATCTGTGAAACAGAAGACAAATGACATGGTGAATAACTGGCACATTAATGGAAGGGTAAGAAAAGTTCCACAATGTTAACCCATATTTGAACAAAAGGCGGGGGGTGGGGGACACAACTCTTTCTAGAAAATCCTAAACAAAAACAAGCATGCTACTTTGATTTCAAAATATGGCCGGATACTATGAGTGGGCAAGGCAGTGAAATGAAACTAGGGCCACAACACTCATAACTTGGGCTTTGATTTTTCAATTTTGTTTTGTTTTGAACACAGATTTTCTTAATGAGTAAAAGAGGCCAATGATCGACCTTGTCTGTATAAACCACGCATCACCCTAGTCACCGTTCATGGTTAACTCCGGAGGGCCCATGGCGCCAGCACGGGGCGGGACCCCACCGAGGACTCCTCGAGGTCCGCAGGGGGAAGGAATGCAGACCTCTCTACCAGCATCCCGTCCCAGCATCCCAGCCTCAGCTCTGGAACGAGGTGGGGCTCAGCATTCTGCAACTTCACTTTTGCATCCTTTATAAACACAGCCTGCCTAGCCCCTCCTCCTCCCCGAGGACCGCGCAGCGCTCCGCAAACACCCGACGCTCTGGCTCTGGCCTCCGATCACGGGTCTACCGTGAGCCCCGAGCAAGTCATCTGATCCCGGGTGACTCAGTTTTCCAATCTGTCAAATAGGGTGACGAGAAACCCAGCCTACCTTATCGGGTGGTTTCGGGCCGGCAGCCCCAGGCTGGCCCGGGGACAGCGGTTCCGTGGTTGCGCCCTCGCCAAGCGGGCGGAGGGGCGGGGCTTGGCGGGGCGGGCCCGGGCACCAAGCCTCGCAGCGGGCGTGCAGCCCACCGCCCGCAGTCAGCCACCCCCTGTCCTCTTCGAGTACCCGACCCGTGACGTCAACACGCTGACGTCGACGCACAGAGGCTCATCTCTCCGGAGGGACCAAAGACTGGGCTGGGGCCTGCGTGCCCCCTCCCCCCCCCCGTAACAGAGCCAGCGATTGGTACAAGGGTCTGTCGATCATTTGCTGCCCAGTAAGCGACACAAGAAGCCGGGAAAGGGCGGGCTGGCTTGGCCCGAGGGGCGGGTGTGAATCTAGACTTCGTTTTGAGAGCCTCGAGCTGGTTGGACTTGACTGAGTGTTGTCACACAGTGTTTTGTTAAGGGGCGGCTTCCCCCGTGCGGGAGATTTTGCTTCTTTCGCTTTCCTGCAGTCTCGTGGTGGAGATTTAGGTTCCAGTTCGTGGAAAATAGTCATGGCCTGGATTTCAGGGTCCCTGGCACCTCCCACTGTGCTCTCCAGGAATGAAAAAGTAGGACCTTCCATTTCTCTGTTGAAGCGTCACCTCCAATTTGAATTCTCCTCAAAGCCCCCAGACTTATTTAGGAGACCCTTTCTCTGTTCTCCTGTGGCATAATTAACACTCGGATAATAGTAGTCACATATAATTATGTTTGTTTTCCCACGAGATGGGGCTCCTTTTAACGATTGTTTTAATTCAAATTACCTTTAAGTTTTAAAAGATCTTTTTACCAATAGGTGATATATAGTTCAAATATTTAAAGGTGTAGAAGGTCATAGAGTGAAAATTTTTCCGCTTCCAACTTCTCAGGCATTCAGTTCGCCTATTGGAGGGAACCACTGTTACTTTCTGGATGGATAGCCTTTCAAAGTAGACGTTCTAAGTGCCATGATTAATTTTAAATTACACATAATAATAAATGTAAACGTTACAAATAGGCTAAAATCATTTTCAGGCACTAATTATAAACCCAGTCCCTATTTGATGACTTCTAGTTCCTATGCATTTACATATGTGTAGCCTTTTTTTTTTCCAATCAACATTATATTCTTGAGATTTTTCCATATCTCTATATAGATCTACCTCATTCTTTTAAGATACTTCATGGCAGTCCTCAGAACCAATAGATACAATTTATTATTTCCTTACCGTTGGATATGTACTTAATCTCTTTTTTGTTTTTCTATCAGAAGCATTGCTACGTTGAACATAAATGCATCCTGAAAATACATACATACATACATACATAAATGCTACTCCTTTTTGTACCTGTATCCAAGTGTTCTCCAGGGTAGAAATACTAGCAAGTGAATGTGCTGGATAGAGAATTTTCAGAGTAGATTCTTCATAGCAGATTTTAAATCTTCATAGTACATTCTTTCATTTGTTCCTTTAAGTAGCTGTTAGAACTTGCATTCCTACCTGTAATATATGAGCAACTCCCTGCACTTGCTAAAATGGAAAAAAAAATGTAATTAAAAAAATTTCTGAATTGATCAGTGTGAAAAAATTTTTGAGGGATAACACGTGTGCAAAAGAAGTGCAGTAATTATGAGTGTATGTCTTGGTAGGAAAGTGAATGAACTTGTGTAAGCATCTCCTAGATCAAGATTTTGAAAATTTACCAGGAACATAGAATCTCTCCTCATACTTGTTCTAGTCATTGCACTCCTAAACAGAAATAGCTACTATGTTGAATTTTACTACCAAAATTAGTTTTGCCTGCCTGAACCTTTGTATATGGACAGAGGTAGTATGTGCTCTTGTGTGGCTCTTTTAGCTCAGTACTATGCCTATAATATTGATTCATATTAAAGAATGTAGTTGTTTGTTTTCATTATTGTATACATTTCCAAAGTTTCTCTATTTATTCTAATATTGCTTAAGGTGAAGTTGTTTGAAGTTGGGGTGGCCACAAGTGATAGTACTATGAATATTCTTGTAGATCTCTGTTGATGCACATAGTTACACATTTCATTTTGATATATCCCTATGAATAGTATTACTGTGCCACAGGATATGCTTGTATTCACTATTAGTAAAACCTGCCAAATAGTGTTTTATTTTGGTTTACCAATTTACAGCTCACTAGCAGTGAACGAAAATTCCAGTTGCTCTACATCTTTGCCAACATTTGATATTCTCATTTTTGTTTTGTGCTCATCCTCTTTTTTTTTCTGTTTTCAATTTTATTGAGACAAATCGAATACACAAAAAGTTGCATATATTTAATACAGAAATCTTAATGAGTTTAGATGTATGCATATACATGATACCATCACCACAAACAAGATAATAAACATAAACATCATCACTAAAATATTTCTTGTGTCCCCTTGCTTTTGTTGTTGCTCTTGTTGGTAAGAGAACATAGCATAAGATCTACCTTTTTAACAAGTTTTTAAGTGCATAACACCCTGTTGTTAACTATGGCCTAACATAGATTTTTCATGTAAGTGGAATCATGCAGCATTTGTTCGTCTGTGACTGACTTATTTCCAGGCATAATGTTTTCCATGGTGATATGATATCTCCTGTTCCTCACACAGAACCTCATGAAAGCCCCAAACTGGGCTGGTCTTCAGTGTCTGCCCTGAGGATAATCATCGTAAGGGGACCACAGCAGGTAAGAGGGCTGTGGTGACGGTAGGTCATCTTCTACTCCTTTCTATCTGTAGCCCCTCTTATCCCTCACCTCAGACTTCCCCAGACCTACCACCTAAGCCTAAAAATTTCTCTGCTCCCTCCTGGTTCAGGCTCCAGGGATCCATGTTTGCCTGGATGTCCAGGACAAGTTTTGGCCTTGGATTTTGTATTCCAGCAATCCCTAGGAATTGTCTTGGCAAGCCAGATGCTGTAAAGAAAAAGTGATGATTGAACTGAGTAAAACTAATCAGAGTAAGAACATGTCTCTGGTTGTGTAACTGGCCTATCACATGATAGGCCACTTTTAAGCAATTAGAACTAGATAATGCAATCATTTCTTACCCAATTAAATTTGTAAGCCCAGAAATGCATGAATTAGCACTTTAGCTTTTGCTTCAAAGTAATTGTTACTTAGATGAAAGGACATTTAAAATGAGAAATGGATTTTGATAAAAATGTAGAGGTGTAAATAATATGCACTTCTTGTTAAATGCTTGAAAAATGCATGTTTTCTTGTCTATGCATGATGTCACAAATGGTAAGATATCCTTCTTTTTTTAAGGCTGAATAACATTGTATTGTATGCATCTTCCACATTGTATTTACTCATTCATCTGCTGATGGTAATTTGGACTATTTCTAAATCCTGATTTTTGTGAATCATACTGCAATAAACATGGCAGTACAGCTATCTCTTTGAGATCCTGATTTCAATTTGGATATATACCCAGGAATGGAATTATTAGGTCATATGGTAGAAGAAATAGAAAATATGAACAGACCAATAGACAAGTAAAGGAAATTGAATCAATAATCAAAAGCTCCCAACAAAGAAGAGCCCAGAACCAGATAGCTTCACTGGTGAATTCTATCAAATGTGTAAAAGGATTAATACCATTCCTTCTCAGACTCTTCCAAAATATTAAAGGGAAGCAGCACTTTCAAACTCATGGTATGAAGCCTGCATTACACTGACACCAAAACCAGAAAAAGACACTACAAGAAAACAGAACTGCAGGTCCATATCTCTGATGAACATGGATGCAAAAATCTGTTAAAAAAAAAAAGTCTAGATGCAAAAATTTGTAACAAAAAATTCTAGCAAACGAATTCAATGGCATATTAAAAGGATCATATATTGTGATCAAATAAACTATATTCCTGGGATGCCAGAATGTGTGAAAAAACACTTTAACAGAATGAAGGCTAAAAATCATATGATTGTCTCAATAGATGCAGAAAATCTATTTGACAAAATTCAACATCCCTTCATGTTGTTGAAACTTTCAAATCGGGTATAGAAAGAATATGATTCACCTCAACATAATGAAGGCCATATATGACAAGCCCACAGCTAAACTCCAGCTTAATACTGAAAAACTAAAAACCTTTCCTCTAAGATCAGGAGCAAGATGAATTTGTCCTTTCCCACCACTCCTATTCAACATGATATTGGAAGACCTAGCCAGAGCAATTAGACATGAAAAAGAAATAAAAGGCATCCAAGTTCGAAAAAAAATAGTCTATGTTTGCAGATTATATGATCACATATGGTCATATATATAAAACCGTAATGATTACACACACATGCATGCACACACACATATTTGTTGGAATGAATAAATACATCTAGGAAAGTTGCAGGGTATAAAAATCACCATATACTCTTGGTTTGAGCTCAGGTCATGATCTCATCATTATGAGATCAAGACCCCTGTTGGGCTCCACACTCAGGGTGGAATCTGCTTGAGATTGTCTCCCCCTTTCCTCTGCCCCTCCTGCTCATGCTCTCTCTCTCAAATAAATAAGTAAATCTTAAAAAAAATTTTTTTAATCACCTTATAAAAGTCATTTGCTGGGGCACCTGAGTGGCTCAGTCGGTTAGGCATCTGCTTCATCTCAGGTATGATCCAGAGATCCTAGGATTGAGCCCTACATTGGGCTCTCTGCTCATCGGGGAGCCTGATTCTCCCTCTTCCTCTGCTTGCACTCTCTTTCTCTCTCTCTCAAATAAATAAATAAAATCTTTTAAAAAAATAAGTTGTATTTCCATACACTACCAATGTATTATCCAAAAAGGAAATTAGGTAAATATTCTTAGTTACATTAGCACCAAAAACAATAAAATATTTAGGAGGTGAAAGGTTTGTGTACTGAAAATGATAACACACTAAAGAAACCAATTAAAGAAGACACAGGGGCACCTGGGTGGCTCAGTCGGTTAAGCATTTGCCTTCAGCTCAGGTCATGATCCCAGGCTGCTGGGATCAAGCCCCACATCAGGCTCCCTGCTGGATGGGCAGCCTGCTTCTCCCATTCCACCACTTGTGCTCTCTCACACATGCACACACACACTCTCTTTCTCTCTCAAATGAATAAATAAAATCTTTTTTTTTTTTAAGAAAACATTAAAAAGTGAAAAGACACTTTGTGTTCATAGATTAGAAGACTTAATATTATTAAAATGACCATACTTGGGCACCTAGGTGGCTCAGTGGGTTAAAGCTTCTTCCTTTGGCTCAGGTCATGATCCTAGGGTCCTGGGATCAAGCTCCCTCTCTCTTCTGCCTGCCTCTCTGCCTACTTGTGATCGCTGTCAAATATATAAATAAAATCTTTTAAAATAAATAAATAAATAAAATGACCATTCTACCAAAGCAACCTACGTATTCAGTGCTATTCTCATCAAAACTACAGTGGCATTTTATACAGAAATAAAAAAATAATCCTAAAATTTATGTAGAACAGCAAAAGACCCAGAATAGCCAAACCAACCTTGAAAAAGAACAAAGCTGAAGGCATCAAACTTCCTGATTTCAAAATATAATACAAAGCAGCTGAAGTTAATATGATACTGGCATAAAAAGACTCATAAACTAATAGAGCATACTAGAGAGCCTGGAAGTAAACCCACACATATATATAAGCAAATAATCTTCAACAGTGGTGTCAAGAATACACAATGGGAAAAACATAGTGTTTTCAACAAACGGGGTTGGAAAAATTAGATATCCTCACGTAGAAGTATAAAAATAAAGTCCTATCTCACAACAAACACAAAAACTAGCTCAAAATGGATTGAAGCTTTAAATATAAGATCTGGAACTGTAAAACTTCTAGGGAAAAATTGCACGATGCTAGTCTTGGCAATGATTTCATGGCTATTTGGACTGGACAGCAAAAAGAAAACAAAAGCAAAAGTAGACAAGTGAGACTACATTAAACAAAAGCTTTTTCATAATAAAGGGAAAAAGTACAATGGAAAGGCAACCTAAAAATGGAAGAAAATATTTGAAAACCATGTATCTTATAACCTCCCCCCTGCAAAATATATAAGGAAGTCTTTATATAGTCCCCCTCCCCGCAAAACTCCTACAACTCTTCAATTTTTAAAAAAAGCCCAATTTAAAAAAAGGCAAAAGACTTGAGTAGACATTTCTCAATAGGAGACATACAGATAGCCAATAGAGATATATGAAAATGTGCTTAACATCACTAATCAGAGAAATGCAAATCAAAATCACTATGAGATATACACTCCACACCAGTTAGGATGGATATTAATAAAAGATAACAAGTGTTGATGGGATATGGAGAAATTAGAGTTTGTGTACACCATGGGGATGTAAAATGGTACAGCCACTATGGAAAACTGCATAAAAGTCTTTTTGTGGTTTTATACATTCTGATGCATATGTAGGGGTATCACATTGTAGATTTAATTTGCATTTCCTGGATGACAAAAAGAGTTTAGTACTTTTTCATATGTCTATATGCCACTTGTTCAAGTCTTTTACCCAATTTAAAATTGGGCAATGTGCTGTGGTGAGTGCTGTGTATTGTGTAAGACTGATGAATCACAGGCCTATACCCCTGAAACAAATAATACATTATGTTAATTATTTAAAAAGTAGACTATCTATGTCATTTTCAGGTTTTTCTACATTTTAGATATGATTCCTATGTCAGATATATGTATTGTGTATATTTTTATTACTCTGTGGCTTACTTTATCATTATAAAATATTCATTTTACTAGAATGTACTACAATTAATACTTTTTCTAATTTTTGGAAAATTCAGGGATTTTAGAACATTAATTTCATTTACCCAACTCCTGATTTTTGGGCAATTTTTGTCCTCTATTTTATTTTTTAAAGATTTTATTTATTTATTTGTCAGAGAGAGAGAGTACAAGCAGTGAGAGCAGCAGGCAGAGGGAGAAGCAGGCTCCCTGCTGAGTAAGGAGCCTGATGTGGGACTCAATTCCAGGACCCTAGGATCATGACCTGAGCCAAAGGCAGCCGCTTAACTGATTGAGCCACCCAGGTGTTCCCTTGTCATGTATTTTAAATTCTATTATATTTAAAAACCCAACAAAATATTATTTTATTTCACATAGAAGAATTTATATTTATCCATATATTTTCCCTTACTTTGCCTTTTATTACTTTTTGCTTTTCTGGGATTACATTTGAAATTATTGCATTCTTTGTTAAGTTTTAAAGTATATCTGCTGGTGACAAAAATCTCTACTGCATTACCTAAGATGAGATACCTATGCTGTCTCTGCTGGCTGTTTTGGTTACTCTCTGATGCAACTGTTTTCTTTTCAAACTTAATCCAGCATTGTGGTTATTCTTGGTAGGAAGTTGGTCTGATACCAAATTGTAAATTATAGCTCAAAATGGATCGAGTATGTTGACAGGTGTGAATATTATTATTTTGGTGTCCTTGGCCTAGAATAGTGATGTGCACCAAAAGAAAAATATTTGGAATGACAAAGGTGAAAATGGTAGAGTAGGCAGCTCCAATAACCTACTTACCTACAGAAACATTAAAAAATTAAGCAAAAACTGTCAGAATCAACTCTCTCAGTAGTCTGGAAAACAGACAAAATTTTATAACACAAGCACCTGCTGAATTAAGCAAAAGGGAACTTTGCAATGGTAAAATAGTTTTGGGTATTTTTACTTGCCCTTGACCAGGCTCCTCCAGGTTCTATGGTGGTCCTAAAGATGGGAACCTATGTTCCAGGTATGGGAAAGAAAAAGAACAGAGCAGAAATAAAAGGTATCCAAATTAGAAAGGAAGAAAAGTAGAGCTAATAACTAGAGCTTATAAATGATTTTAGCAAAGTTGCAGGCACAACATCAACTCAAAAAATCAGGTATGTTTCTGATCAGGTGTTTATATTCACTAGCATAAACAATAAGAAAATGGAATTAAGAAAACAGTTCCATTTACATGAGCATAAAAAAAAGCTAGGAATGAATTTAACCAATGAGGTGAAAGGCTTCTATACTGGAAACTATAAGACATTGCTGAAAGAAATTTAAGAACTAATTAAGTGGAATGACATCTCATGTTCATAGATTGAAAACAGTATTATTAAGATGGCAGACTTCTCAAAATCATCTACAGATTGAGTAAAATCTATACTAAAATATCAATAGCATTTTTTTGGAAGGGAAAGGCTGATCTTCCAATTTATATAGAATTGCAAGGGGCCCCAAATAGACAAATCAGTCTTGAAAAAGAAGAATAAATTTGAGGAACCCATATTTTGGGTTTTAACACTTACATCAAGACTACAATAATCAAGACAGTATGATACTGGAACAGAAACATATAAGTCAATAGAATAGAATTGAGAGTCCAGAAATAAACCCAAACATCTGTAGCACAGTGATTTTCAGCAAAGAGGCAAACACCATTCAATAAGGTAAAGAATAGTCTCTTCAACAAATCATTCTGAGATAACTGGGCATATATATGCTAAAGAATAGAAATGGACCCCTAACTCACTGATACATATATTTTGTGTGTGTGTGTGTACATATGTACATACACACACACGCACATATAAATTATCTCAAAAAGAGCCAATAACCTAAATATGAGAGCTAAAACCATAAAACTCTAAGAAGAAAACATAGCGATAAATCTTTATGTCCTCGGACTTAACAGTGGATTCTTAGCTTTGAGAACAAAATTTTGAAAAACAACAATAGATAAAATGAACTTCATCAAAATTAAAAACTTTTGTGCATCAGAGAACAATATCAAGAAAGTGAAAAAACAGCCTGCAGAATTGTAGAAAACATTTGCAAATAATGTTTCTGATAAGAGTCTAATATCCAGATTTTATAAAGAACTCCCATGACTCAGCCACAAAAGATAATCAAATAAAAAAATAGGCAAAGGACTCGATAGACATTTACTCAAAATAGATATACAATTGGCCAATGAGACATGAAAAGATACTCAATATCCTTCATTAATTATTAGGGAAATGAAAATCAAAACCATAGTGAAGTACCACTTCACATCCACTAGAATGGCAAACAAAACAAAAACAGTCCCCCCAACAAAAAAGGAAAATAAAAGTATTAGCAAGGATGTGGAAAAATTGGAACCCATGTCCATTGTTGCTAGGAATGTAAAATGATGCAATTTTTGTGAAAAGCAGTTTGGCTTCAAAAAGTTATGCATGGTACGACCCAACATTTCTACTTACAGGTGCATTCACAAAATTAAAAAAAACAAAACAAACAAACAAAAAAAAACAGGGTCGCCTGGGTGGCTCAGTGGGTTAAATCCTCTGCCTTCGGCTCAGGTCATGATCCCAGAGTCCTGGGATCGAGCCCCGCGTCGGGCTCTCTGCTCCACAGGGAGCCTGCTTCCTCCCCTCTCTCTCTCTGCCTGCCTCTCTGCCTACTTGTGATCGCTCTCTGTCAAATAAATAAAAATCTTAAAAAAAAACAGTCAAATAAATATATGTACACACATATTCACAGCAGCACTATTCACTATAACCAAGAGGTGGAAACAGTTAAAACACCCATCAGTAAAGGAATGGGTAAGCAAAATTTGGTATATACGTACAGTGGAATATTATTTAGTCATAAAAAGAAATAAAGTACTGAAACATGCTGCAATGTGAATAAACCTTGGAAACAGTATGCTAAGTGAAAAAATCAGACAGAAAATATCATGTATTATATAATGCCATTTATGTGAAATATCCAGAATAGGTAAATCCATAGAGAGAATGTACATTTATGCTTATCAGGGAAGGGGGAGTAGAATGGGAGCAAGCACTTGAGGGATAAGAGGTTTTCCTTTGGAGTAACAAAAAAGTTTTAGAATTTTAAAGAGATGGTGGTTGCACAATGTTTGGAGTGCATAAATAAACACCACTGAATTGTTTACTTTAAAATGTTAATTTTATGCTATGTGAATTTCACTTCAGTTTAGAAAGTAGCGATTCAATGACCTCTCCCCACTCCAAAGAAAAATGTTTAAAAGAGTTTTCTTCTCTTTCCCAAACATCCATGGATTTGAGGTAGTGGAAAGACCTATAGCTATTTAAATATGGAAGAATTATCTAATTTACACCTAAATTACACGAAACGTATTTACAGCAGAATGTAAATGTAAAAATGGAACTTAATACAGAAGATTCTACCACTATATGCGCAACCTATCTGCCACTCCTCCTCCGACTTCCCATTTGGCTAGCTACACCTGTTTTCTGTCCCAGATCAGGTGCTTAGGAATATTTGCTGAATGATGATTTGATGAATAAGCATTTTACAATGCTCGTGCAATACAGTGCTTCCATTTAATCTGTCCTCTATGCTGCCACCAAGAGAGTTCAGGGGCACCTGGGTGGCTCAGTCAGTTGAGCGTCTGACTCTTGATTTTTGCTCAGGTCATGATCTCAGGATCCTGGGATCCAGCCCTGTGTGGTGTTTTGCACTCAGCAGGTAGTCTGCTTAAGATTCTCCCTCTCCCTCTGCCCCCCTCCTCCCTCTCTTTCTCTCTCAAATAAATAAATCTTTAAACAAATAAAATAAGCCTACATAGTTCAGGAGAGACACTTCAGGATGGTATCACTCAGGAAGAGCACAGATTGAGAAGGAGGACAACCCAGGGCAGAATCCTGAGTATATCATCAATTAAGGACTAGGTGAAAGCAGAAGAGACCAAAAGGTAACTTAGACACAGTGAATTCAGAGATCAGAGAAGTGCCAAGTAAAGAGTCATGAGTGACCAGAGAAAGCCATGTTTTAAAAATGATCATGTGGTAAATATTTAAATCAGAGTGAGCAAGAATTAAGGGAATACAGAATATATCTTTCATATTAGTGTTTCTTTGGGTAAGGATCCAGGAGTGGAATTATCAGATCTCAGGGTATTTCTAGTTCTAATCTTTTGAGCAATCTCCATACTGTTTTCTATAAGAAGGTGCACCAGTGTACATTCCCACCAACAGTGCATCCCTTACAACACTTGTTATTTCTTGGCTTTTTGATTCTAGCCATTTTGGCATATGTGAGCTGATATCTCATTGTGGTTTTGATTTGCATTTTCCTGATGATTACTGATATTGAGCACATTTTCATTAGCCATTTGTATGTGTTGTGTGTCATAAAATGAATGAGATCTTGCCATTTGTGGCAACATGGATGGACCCAGAAAGTATTATGCTAAGTAAAATAAGTTAGAGAAAAACAAATACCATATGATTTTATTTATATATGGAATCTAAAAAAAACAAAACAAATGAACAAAGAAACAAACAGACTCTTAAATTCAGAGAACAAACTGGTGATTGCCAGAAGGGAGGTGAATAGAAAAAGGGGATTAAGAGGTATAAACTTCCAGTTATAAAATAAGTCATGTTGATGAAAAGTATAGCATTGGGAATATAGCAATAATATTGTAATAACATGTACAGTGATTCTCTAATCCCTGAGTAATGTATAGAATTGTCAAACCAGTATGTTGTACACCTGAAACTAATACATATAATATGTATATTATATGTATTATGTATATTATATATAATACATATAATATTTATATATAATACATATAATATGTATATTATATATGTTAATTATACTTCAAAAATAATAATAAGGGAATACAGAATAGAAATCCTAGCAGAGTGAGGCACCTATGCCAATATTTAATTAAAGAGATTAATTGTAACTTGGGGAGCCCTGGGTAGCTCAGTTAGCTAACTGTCTGATTCTTGGTTTTGGCTCAAGTTATGATCTCTGGGTCATGAAACTGAGTCCAGCATCAGGCTCCCTGCTCGGTGGGAAGTCTACCTGAAGATTCTCTCCCTCTGCTCCCCACCTTTCTTCCTGTCTCTCTCCCTCTCTCTAAAATGAATACACACACATGCATATACATATACATATACATATACATATACATATACATATACATACATATACATATATATGTATATATACATGTATGTATGTGTGTATATGTATTATATACACACATATATATGATTAATTGTAACTTAGATTTTAAGGATGTAATATAAAGCAGTAAGAAAGTAAACAGAAGATGAAGAAGGACAAGCATTATAGGAAAAGAAAAGGATGTAACAACGTGTGAGCAGCCTTGAGGGTAGCCTTGACTGAATGATACATGAAACTATAGGTCCCTTTATTATCTAACCTGATAAATCATTTTAGATTCTGAGAGAAGCTATCTTTGGTCATACACTGAAAAGAGGGATTAACACATTTTGGTCTAATGTTTTCCTTATATTCCCTTTATTATTTTTTAGTTTGCAACTAAAACAGTCTGAAGAGTTTATCTAAAGGGACAATCCTTCTAGTAATTTAGGAATTTGACAAATCATGAGAATACAGTACAGTTTAGTTCCCATAAAATGATACTACCATATAAGTAAAAAAGTTAAAAACCTGGCATTGGAGGTTTTAATTTAAAAAAACAATACCCCAATACTGGAGAAGAACACAATAATCGATGGCTACTGGGAAGGGCAGTATGTGTACTGTCCAAAGAGACATGGATTTGGAGGCAAGTTGGGGCATTAGGTCTGATCCATGATAGAATTTAAATGTTTATTCACTCTTAAACAGAATGGAAATTCCTATAGCATTTGTTCAAAAGACAATTCAATTGTAGCAATTTAATTACTAGAAGTCGAGAAGACAGGAAAACATTATTTATGAGCCCAGAGCTAATGTTAGACTTTTATAGAATCTTGCCAACTCAAACCATCAGTGAATTTGGTCTTTCTCATCCTGTTCTCTCCTAATTTGAGGGATTTGGTTGCATCTTGGTGAAGTTGTTTAGCTCACCGCGGTCTCTCACGTAATGGGACCACAACCCTGATGAGCATCCTCTTCTGCTCCACAGTGAGTCAAGACAGCCAGGAAGGAGGCTCTCTTATACCACTGTGACTCATGGCACATGAGACTGAGCTGGTTCCCTGGGGTATGAAGCCACTGCACACCCCTCTTCCATGTGGACCTGATGTTAGCCAAGGCTGGGCAAACCACCAAATCCACATGTCAAATTAGTCCTCTGTCTTGCAAAGTTGTTAAGAAGTCATACAGAGGTCATTGGTTTATTCTTCCCAGTGATGTTTCTAAAGTTTTCACACAATGCTTATGTTGGCAGGTAGCAGCTCCTATAAGATTCTAGTGGTAACATGTGAGGAAAGGCCAAAATAATGGCGGAATATCCAGGAAAGCAATGTTTACCATTTATCATTAATTATGTTCAAAGAAACTTTTCCAGATTGCTTTTTTGACCTATTGGAGGTTCTCTTAGTCTTTTTATAAAAGAGTCAGTAAGCTGATGTCCTTTCTGTGTTAAAAAAAAGAAGTAAAGGCACTGTTAGTAATTCTTGAAAGCACCATGTTGATGTAAAATTTCTCCATAAAGTTGTGCTATTCATTAAGAGGCTTTAAAAAAAAAGTAATAATACAGACAGAACTGTAATGCTAATGTTCACTCAGTGAAATTCACTATTAGCAGAAACTGATAGAGTTAGAGTTAGTAAGGGTTTTGTTTTGTTCTTTCCAGTTTAAGAATTTATAGGAAAAGGTTGGATTTAACTCATGCTCCCTTCCTTCCTTCTGTCCTTTATTTTTTACTTCCTTCTTCCTCTTTTTGCTACAGAAAAAGAAAAAAAGTTAGAAAACACAGTCTTCACACCTGGCCTCATTTTTAAATGCTGGATACCAATAATTTCAAGGAAAGTTTGTCTTTCCCATGAAGTTCTCTAATGTCTGTTATAACAAAGGGGACAATATTTAGGCAGATTCATTATCTGTATGAAATAAAGCTGCATAATATGTTAATTCCAAATTCTGACTTTAAAAATCCCATATCACTTACATAAGTTATATATGAATACATGCTCCTTGCAAATAATCCAAATATTATAGATGTAGAGTGAGTGAAGATTAAAAATCTTTCAAATGCCCCCTAAAGATGTCTATTAATCCATTGAGTGTACAGCCTTCCCAACTTTTTTTTTACAGTTTATTGATTTTATTGGATTTGTTGACAATAACATACCATAATTTGAAAATCAGCTGCAACTTGCCTATAGAATTCTTATTTTTTGATTATTTGTTATTTTTTTAATTTAATATTATTTTTTCAGTGTTCCAAGATTCATTGTTTATGCATCACACCCAGTGCTCCATGCAATACACGCCCTCCTTAATACCCACCACCAGGTTCACCCATCCCCCCCATCCCCCTTCTCTGTATATTAGCATGATATACATTAGCATTTGAAACCAGTATACTGGACAGGTGAAAAACATTGGATATACATTGAAAACATCTTTATTTTTGTTTCCTGTTCTATCTTTAAACAGGCTTAGTGGGAAGTTTCTTTCTCTGTCAATAGGTTAAAACTGGGCATATCTATTAACTCTTCTGCTCCTTCCTAGTTAACTCTAAATTATAAATTATAATCCTATCTTAGAAATTAGAATGCTAAACACTATATGTTGATCAGCACTTCAGTCTCCCAAACACAAGCCATCCCTTCCTCCCTTGACTGGGCAGTAGATCACCTGCTGATAGAGAAAGGGTGCCCTTCTTCTCCCTTCTTTTTAGTACTTCTTTCCCTCTTACTGGCAGTGATATTTGACCCACTCTAGTTGGAGCTAGAGGCATGGGAAATAGGAAGAAAGAGAGATGAGTGTGGGAGGTAGGCAGGTAGAAAAGTGTTAACTTTTAATGAATTTTAAAAGAAGGCTCCATGGTATTTAGGCCTGGGTGTTTTGTATTTTAATTGTAGTTTAAAAAAAAAAAACGAAATTTACCATCTTAACCATTTTTAAGTGTACCATTCCATAGTGTTAACTGTGTTTACATTGTTGTGCAGTTGCTCTCTAGAGCTCTTTCGTTTTGCAAAACGGAAACTGTACCATTGAACAACAGCTCCCCATGTCCCCTTTCCTCCAACCCTTGACAAACACCATTTTACTTTCTGTTTGTATGAGTTTGACTACTTGGGATATTTCTTGTAAGTATTATATATTTCTTTGTCTCCTTTGATTGAATTCACTTAGCATATTGTCCTTAAGGTTCATTTATGTTATAGAGTGTATTGGGATTTCCTTCTTTTTTAAGGTTGAATAATACTTCACCGTATGTATATAACCCTTTTTTTCTTAATCCATTAATCCTTCAATGGACATTTGAGTTGCTTCCACCTTTTGGCCATTGTGAATAATGCTACAATGAACATGAGTGTGCAGAATGTCTTCAATCCTTGTCTCATTCTTTTAGATAGATACCCAGAAGTGGGATGGCTGGGTCATAAGATGATTCTGTTTTTTACTTTTTTTTTTACTTTTTGAGAAACTTTATATTCCCACTAACAGTGCATATTCCCACTAACAGTTCCAATTTCTCTTCATCCTCACCAACACTGTTATTCTCTGGGTTTTTTATCAATACCTCATTGCATTTCTCTAATAATTAGTGATGGTCGACATCTTTTCATATGCTTTTTGGCCATTTGTATATTTTCTGTGTATATTCCTCTTTTGGAGGAATGTCTGTTTGGGTGCTTTGCACATTTTTAAAATCAGGGTTTTGTTGTTATTGTTGTTGAGTCATAGGAGTTCTTTGTATATTGTAGATATTAACCACTTACCATATATATGATTAGCAAATATTTTCTCCTATTTTGTAGGTTGTCTTTGCTCTGTTGATTGCTTCCTTTCATGGACAGAAGTTATTAAGTTTAGTGTAGTTCCATTTATCTATTTTTGCTTTTTTTGCCTGTGTATTTTAGTGTCATATCTAAGAAATTATTGCCAAATCCATTGCCATGAAGTTATACCCATATTTTTTATAGTTTTATAGATTTATGTCTTACCTCTAGGTCTTTAGTACATTTTTAGGTCATTTTCATGAATACTATAAGCTAAAGGTCCAACTTAATTCTTTTGCATGTTCTGAATAAAAGATTCACAACAGCTGTGTTTTGGTTTTGAAAAGGAAAGAAAACTTTATTATTATTATTGAAACCTGGTAGAAACAGAAGAGAAAAAGAATCTACACATAGATGAAGGTAATAGTAGACAATAAATGAGAATAAGGCAAAGTTACATCAAATTACAACATCCAACCTCATTAGCTGGGGAAGCCCCATAGAAAAGCCAGGCTGGAGTCCCAATTGAGAGACCTGGGTGGAGCATCCTCACCTCAAATGAGACTTCCAAGTGACCATCCTCATAAGGGCCATATTTTTAGGGCAAATGACAGGGTTTGAAGATAAACATTAATTTGCCTACGTGCAGTTTGGAGTGAGCTGTATTTCTATGTTATCTATTTATATTTTCAAGTAGCTGAGCTGTATGTGTCTGCCTCCCCTCCAGGATTCCACTCTGGGGGGCCAGCCCAGCCTGGAGCAGGAGGGGATGTAAGACAAGATTTGTAGTTTTTGGAGTCCAGAATAGAAGGGCCAGTTCTGACCTGGAGGCCAGATAATAAATATTTTAAATAACCAGGCTCCCAAGGTTATTCATATAACACGAGTCTCACAAACAACATTTCTTAGCCTGCTTCTGTACATGCTGCTCCAGGTGATTGGTTACCTGGGACAAATCATAGAAACATATAGAACACATGTGAATACCTAGCTTTCACAGCATATTTTGTTGAAGATTATTCTATGTGGTCTTGGCAACCCAGTCCAAGGTCATATGACCAAATGCATGAGGGTTTATTCTAACCTGTCTATTCTGTTCTATTGGTCACTACATCTGTTTTTACATAGTACCACTCTGTCTTGATTACTGTAGCTTTGTAATATGTTTTGAAGTCAAGAAGTGTGAGGGCTCCAACTTTGTTCTTTTTCAAGATTTATTTGGGTTACCTTGAGAGTCCATCTGAATTTTGGAATTTTCTTCTATTTCTACAAAGCTATCATTGGGGTTTTCATAGATATTGATTTAAATCTGTAGATTGCTTTGGGTAATACGGAGATTTTAGCAATATGAAGTCTTCCAATTCATAAACATGTGTTGTCTTTCCAGGTATTTGTATCTTCTTTTATTTCTTAAAACTTTGTAGTTTTAAGTGTATAATCTTTTGCCATCTTGGTTAAGTTAATTTCTAAGTATTCTGTTCTTTCTAATGTCATTGTAGTTGGGATTGTTTTCTTAATTTCCTTCCTGGGTTGTTTGTTGTTAATGTATAGAAACGCAACTGATTGGGGGTGTTATTTTTATATCCTACTACTTTGTTGAATTTGTTTATTCTAACGGCATTTGTATGTGTGTGTGTCTGTGTGTATGTGTCTGTGTTTATTCTTTAGTTTTCTACATACAAGGTCATGTCACTTGGCAAACAGAGATAATCTTATTTTTTCCTTTCCTATTTAGATGTCTTCTTTTTTCCCGACCAATTCCTCTGGTTAGAATTTCTAGTATATAGTGAATAGAAAAGATGAGAATGGGAATCCTTCTCTTGTTCCTTATCTGAGAGGAAAAGCTTTCAGTTTTTCTCCTTTGAGTATACTGTTAGTTGTGGGTTTTTCATATATGGCTTAATTATGTGAGGTAATTTCCTTTGATTCCTGATTTTATGAGTGTTTTTATCATGAAAGTGTGTTGAATTTTGTTGTATGATTTTTCTTCAATTGTGATGATCATGTGGAGTTTTTTTTTTCCTTCATTCTGTTAATGTCATATATTAAATTGATTGGTTTTCACGTGTAGAACCATCCTGACATTTCAGGAATAAATCCCACTTGGTCATTGTGGAATGCTTCTAATGTCCTATTGAATTCAGTTTGCTTGTATTTTGTTGAAGATTTTTATATCAATATTAATCAAAGATATTTGTTTCTAGTTTTCTTGTAGTCTTTCTCTGGCTTTGTTTCAGGGTAATTCTGGCCTCCCAAACTGAGTTTAGAAGTGTTCCTTCCTTAATTTTTTGGAAGAGTTTAAAGAGTATTCATATTTTCCTCTTTAAATACTGGTAGAATTCTCCAAAGAAGCCATCTGGTTCTGAAGTTTTCTTTTGGGAAAGATTTTTGACCACTGATTCAGTCTCCTTAGTGATTATAGGTCTGTTTGGATTTTTTTTCTTTATGATTCAGTCTTGTTAGGGTCTATCTTTCTAGTAATTTGATCCATTTCTTTTAGATTATCCAATTTGTTGGTGTTTAACTATTCATAGTGGTCTCTTAAAATCTTTTATATTTCTGTGGCATTAGGTGTAATATCTCCTCTTTTATTTATTTAGGTTTTTTTCACTTTTATTTTAAAATTTTTTATAGAGAAAGAGAGCATGTGGGGAAGGGAGGGGTAGAGGGAGAGGGAGAAGAGAATCTTAAGCAGACTCAACACCCAAAAGGGAGCCCTACACAGGGCTCCATCTCATGATTCTGAGATCATAACCTGCACCAAAACCCAGAGCTGAACACTTAATCAACTGAGCCACCCAGGCACCTCTCTTTTATTTTTTAATTTTATTTATGTGGGTCTTCTTTTTTTTCTCAGACTAGCTGAGTTTGCCAATTTTGTTTATTTCTTTTTTTAAAAACTGTATGTTTTTTTGATTTTTTCTATTTTCCTCTTCTCTATTTCATTTATTTCTTCTCTAATCTTTATTAATTTCTTCCTGCTGCTAACTTGGATTAAGTTTGATCCTTTTTAGTTCCTTAAGGTAGAAGATCAGGTTGTTGATTTGAGTATTTCTTCATTTTTAATGTAATTATTTACTATCATAATCTTCCCTCTTAATACTGTTTTCACTGCATCCCATAAATTTTGGTATGCTGTTTTCTTTCTTTTTTTTTTTGTCTAAAGATATTGTGACTAATTTTTGACCCATTGATTGTTTAAGAGTGTGTTAAGTTTTATGTGTTTGTTAAGTCTACAGTTTTTCTTCTTGTTCAGACTTGTTTTGTGGCCCAACATTTGGTCTACTGTGAAGAATGTTTCATGTGCACTTGAGAAGAATGTGTGTTCTGCTGTGCTTGGGTGGAATGTTTTGTGTATGCCTGTTAGGTCTAATTGGTCTACACTGTTGTTCAAGATTCCTGTTTCCATATTGATTTTCTGTCTGGTTGTTCTAGCCATTATTAAAAGAGGGCTGCTGAAATTTCCTACTATAATTCTATTACTGTCTATTTCTCTTGTCAATTCTGACAACTTTTTTCCTATATATATGGGAGCTCTGATGTTAAGTGCATATATCTATAATTCTTATATCTTTCTGATGAATTGTCCCTTTAATCATTATAAATTGTCCTTAATCTCTTGTAACAGTTTTTGACTTACCTGTTTTATATTATAATTATTTCCACCCCACCTATTGACTATTTGCACATTATGCATTTTCCTATCTTTTTGCTTTAAGCCTATGTATGCCCTTAGATTTTAAAATTAGTATTGTAGACAGCATATAGATGGATCTTGTGTTTTTTCAGCCCATTCAATAACTCAATGTCTTTTAATTGGGAGGTTTAAGATATTTACATTTAAAGTAATTAATAATAGGGTAGGACTTACTATCGCCATTTGTTAATGGTTTCTGATATGTCTTGTACTTATTTTGTCTCTCTTCCTCTCTTACTACCTTCCTTTGTGTTTCATTGATTTTTTTGTAGTTACATACTTTGATTCTTTCTCATTTCCTTTTATGTATCTTCTATAGTACTTTATTTGTGATTACCATGGAGATTTCATAAAGCATCTTAAAGTTACAATAATCCATTTTATTTTACTTTTCTATTTTTCTTAATTTTAATTTCAGGATAGTTAACATACAGTATTGTATTGGTTTCAGGTGTACAATATAGCGATTCAACAATTCTATACATTACTCAGGACTCATCAAGATAAAGTGCTCTTAATCCTACCATTAATCCTCTTTACCTATTTCATCTATCACCCTCACCCATAACAATCCATCTTATACTGATAACAATTTATCTTACATTGCATACAAAAACTCTATGCATTTACATCTCTATTCACCCAACTTTATGTTTTTTATATCACAAATTTACATCTTTTTATACTGTATATACATTAATATAGGTTTATAGTTATTTTTATGCCTCTGTCATTTAAATTCTATGCCAGAATTAAAAGTGATTTATGAGCTGACATTACAGTACTTGAGGATTCTATGTTTGTCTATATATTTATCTTTACCAGAGAGCTTTATAATTTTGTATGTTTTCATGTTGCTGTCCAGTGTCTTTTTTTTTGCTTCAATTTGAAAAACACCTTTGGCATTTCTTGTAGGGCTGTTCTTGTAGCAGTGAACCTCTTCAGCCTTTTGTTGTCTAGGAAAGTCTTAATTTCTCTTTCATTTTTGAAAGACAGCTTTGCCAGTTACAGTGTTCTTGTTTGGTCATTTTCTTCTTTCATCATGTTTACTATATTGTCCTTGCAAGATTTCTATTGAGCAATCCACTGATAATCTCATGGAAGCTCCCTTATATATAATGAGTCACTTTTCTCTTGCTGCTTTCAAGATTCTCTCTTTGGAACTTTTGACAATTTGATTATCATGCGTCTCAGCATGACCCTTTATGTATTTATCCCAATTGGAGTTCTTTTTATTTCTTGACCTTGTATATCCATTTCCTTTCTCAAATTTGGGACATTTTTGGCCTTTATTTCTTCAAATAGACTTTTTGTCCCTTTCCCTGTCTTTTTTTGTGACTCCCATAATGCATATATTATTTCTTTTGATCTTGTCCTGTAAGTCCCTTGGCTCCTATCACATCTTTTCATTCTTTTTTCTTTTAAAATTCTCACTTGTAATTTCAAATGACCTGTCTTTGTGTTTATTGCTTCTTTCTTCTGCTTGATCAAGACTGTTGTTGAATCCTACTAGTGAATTTTTGTTCTGTTTTTGTATACTTCAGCTTCAGAATTTCTCTTTGATCCCTTTCTTAATAGGTT
Organism: Enhydra lutris kenyoni; assembly: GCF_002288905.1. Taxonomy (NCBI): domain Eukaryota; kingdom Metazoa; phylum Chordata; class Mammalia; order Carnivora; family Mustelidae; genus Enhydra; species Enhydra lutris. The sequence goes on from NW_019154124.1 coordinate 723,807, forward strand.
TTATCTCTTTGTTGATATTCTCATTTTACTCATGCATTATTTTCCTGATTTCATTTACTTTTCCATAAGTATTCTCTTTTAACTCATCAAGCAGCTTTAAAATAGCTATTTTTAATGTCATTGTCATTATCAGGTATTTCATAGATCCCATTTATTTTTTTTCTTTTTAAATTTTCTTTTCTTTTTAACTTATATTCAGTTAATTGACATATACTGTATTAATAGATTCAGAAGTAGAGTTTAGTGACTCATCAGTCTTATATAATACCCAGTGCTCATTATATCATGTGCCTCCTTCATATCCATCATCCAGTTACCCCATCCCCCCACAGCCCTCCCCTCCAGCAGCCCTCAGTTTGTTTTATATGGCTGAGAGTCTCTTATGGTTTGTCTCCCTCTCTGATTTTTGTCTTCCTTTATTTTTCCCTCCCTTCCCCTATGCTCCTCTGTTTTGTTTCTTAAATTCCACATATGAGTGAAATTATATGATCATTGCCTTTCTCTGATTGAATTATTTTGCTTAGCAAAATACACTCTATTTCCATCGACACTGTTACAAACAGCAAGATTTCATTTTTTTAATGGAGGAGTAGTAGTCCATTCTGTGTGTTTGTGTGTATGTGTGTATAACACATCTTCTTTATCCATTCATCCATTGATGGAAATCTCAGCTCTTTCCATAATTTATCTATTATGGACATTGCTGCTATAAACATTGGGGTGCATGTTTCCATTTGAATCACTACTTTTGTATCTTTACAGTAAATCCCTAGTAGTTCAGTTTCTGGGTCATAGGGTAGTTCTGTTTTTAACTTAATCCTTTCAGTGTACTGTTGATCCTATTGGCTAGTTTCTTGATGAAAATTTTGGCATCATTGTTCATCAGAGATATTGGTCTATAATTCTCCCTTTAGTTGGCATCTTTGTCTAGTTTGGGATCAAGGTATTGCTGGCTTCATAGAAATAGTTTTCAAATTTTCCATTTCTATTATTTAAAACAGCCTCAGAAGAATAGGTATTAATTCTTCTTCAAAAGCATAGAAGATACTAGAGAATCCTTTTCTGGAGAAATAAAAGAACTAAAATCTAGCCAAGTCGAGATAAAATGGCTATTAATGAGATGCAATAAAATAATGGAGGCTCTAACTGCTCGGATAAATGAGACAGAAGAGAGAATTAGTGATATAGAAGAGAAAATGATGGAGAACAAAGAATCTAAGAAAAAGAGTTAAACAACTACTGGAACATGAGGGGAGGATTCAAGAGATAAGTGATATCATAAAGCAAAACCATGTTGACTAATTGGGATCCCAGAAGAAGAAGAAAGAAAGAGAAAGACAGAAGGTATACTGGAAAATGTTGTAGCAGAGAACTTCCCCAATTTGGGGAAAGAAACAGGTATCAAAATCCAGGAGGCACAGAGAACCCCCTTCAAAATCAATAAAAATAGACCAACATAAAAAAAAAAATAGACCAACAGCAGGAGGATCAAATGATGGAGGAGTAGGAGATCTAAATTTTGTCTGGTCCCAGAAATTAAGCTAGATAGTTATCAAACCATTCTAAACACCTACAAACTCAAAGAATAGCAGCAATTCTATGAACAGAAAAGTGACCACTTTCTGGAAGTATATGTTTTCTGGGGTCATTGTTACCCTTTTAGCATTTTGTTCACTCCTTCATCTATTCTTCTCTGGAAAAAATGACAAGGTGGAAATGCTCAAGCCCAAAAAAGGAACAAGAGGTAGTACTGATGGCTGGGGACCTAATCAATATGGACATTAGTAAGATGTCAGAACTAGATTTCAGAATGATGATTATAAAAATACTAGCTGGGCTTGAAAAAAGCATAGAAGATACTAGGGAATCCCTTTCTGCAGAAATAAAATCCCTTTCTGGAGAAATAAAAGAACTAAAATCTAACCAAGTTGAAATTTAAAAAAAGCTATTAATGAGGTGCAATAAAAAAAAATGGAGGCTCTTGGGGCGCCTGGGTGGCTCAGCGGGTTAAGCCTCTGCCTTCGGCTCAGGTCATGATCTCAGGGTCCTGGGATCGAGCCCCACATTGGGCTCTCTGCTCAGCAGAGAGCCTGCTTCCCCCTCTCTCTCTGCCTGCCTCTCTGCCTACTTGTGATTTCTCTCTGTCAAATAAAAAAATAATAAAAAAAAATCTTAAAAAAAAACTCTTTAAAAAAATGGAGGCTCTTACTGCTAGGATAAATGAGGCAGAAGAGATAATTAGTGATATACAAGACCAAATGCTGGAGAATAAAGAAGCTGAGAAAAAGAGAGATAAACAACTACTGGATCACGAGGGGAGAATGTGAAAAATAAGTGACACCATAAGATGAAACAATATTAGAATAATTGAGATCCCAGAAGATGAAGAAAGAGAGAGGGTGGCAGATGGTATATTGGAGTAAATTATAGCAGAGAACTTCCCCAATTTGGGGAAGGAAATAATCATCAAAATCCAGGAGGCACAGAGAACCTCCCCAAAATCAATAAAAATAGGTCCACAACCCATCATCTAATAGTAAAACTTACAAGTCTCAGAAACAAAGGGAAAATCCTGAAAGTTGCTCGGGATGAGAGGTCTATAACCTATAAGGGTAGAAACATTAGACTGGCAGGAAAACCTATCCAGAGAGACCTGGCAGGCCAGAAAGGACTAGCATGATATATTCAGAGTGCTAAATTAGAAAAAAAAAATTATGCAGCCAAAAATACTTTATCCAGCAGGGTTGTCATTCAAAATGGAAGGAGAGAAAAAAAGCTTCCAGGACAAGTTAAAGAATTTGTGATCACTAAACCAGCCCTGCAAGAAATATTAAAGGGGATCCATTAAGTGAAGAAAGAGCCTACAAGCAACATAGAGCAGAAAGGAGCAGACACAATGTACAGAAACATTGACCTTACAGTCAACACAATGACACTGAATTCATATCTGTCAATACTTGCTCTGAATGTAAAAGGGCTAAAAACCCCAATAAAAAGATACAGGGTATCAGATTGGATTAAAAAAAAAAACAAACAAGACCCATTGATGTGCTGTCTACAAGAGACTCATTTGATATCCAAAGACACCTCTAGAATGAAAGTAAGTGAGTGAGTGTGGATATTCCTCAAAAAATTAATAATAGAGCTACCCTAGGACCTGGTAATTGCACTACTGGGTATTTTCCCCAAAGATACAGATGTAGTGAAAAGAAGGGCCATATGTACCCCAATGTTCATAGCAGCAAGGTCCACAATAACCAATCTGTGGAGAGAGCCAAGACGCCCTTCAACAGATGAATGGATGAAGAAGATGTGGTCCATATATACAGTGGAATATTACTCAGCCATCAGCAGGATGAATACCCAACTTTTGCATCAACATGGATGGGACTGGAGATTATGCTGAGTGAAATAAGTCAAGCAGAGAAAGTCAATTATCATATAGTTTCACTTACTTGTGGAACATAAAGAATAACATGGAGGATACGGGGAGAAGGAAAGGAAAAGTGAAGGGGGGTAATCAGAGGGGGAGATGAACCATGAGATACTATAGACTCCAAGAAAAAAACTGAGGGTTTTAGAGGGGTGGGGGTGGGGGATGGGTGGGTCTGGTGGTGGGTATGAAGGAAGGCACATATTGCATGGAGCAGTAGGTGTTATATGTAAACAATGAATCTTGCAACACTACATCAAAAACTAATGATGTATTGTGTAGTGACTGACATAACATAATTTAAAAAAAGTGAGGTGGTGGAGAACCATTTATCATGCTAATGGGCATCAAAAGAAAGCTGGGGTAACAATCTTATATCACACAAATTAGATTTTAAATCGAAGACAGACACTTCTCCAATGAAGACATACAAATGGCTATCAGACACATGAAAAAAATGTTCATCATCACTAGCCATCAGGGAGATTCAAATTAAAACCACATTGAGATACCACCTTACACCACTTAGAATGGCCAAAATTATCAAGACAGGAAACAACATGTGTTGGAGAGGATGTGGAGAAAGGGGAACCCTCTTACACTGTTGGTGGGAATGCAAGTTGGTGCAGCCACCTTGGAGAACAGTGTGGAGATTCCTCAAGAAATTAAAAATAGAGCTTCCCTATGACCCTGCAATTGCACTACTGGGTATTTACGCCAAAGATACAGATGTAGTGAAAAGAAGGGCCATCTGTACCCCAATGTTTAGAGCAGCAATGGCCACGGTCGCCAAACTGTGGAAAGAACCAAGGTGCCCTTCAACAGACAAATGGATAAGGAAGATGTGGTCCATGTACACTATGGAGTATTATGCTTCCATCAGAAAGGATGAATATCCAACTTTTATAGCAACATGGACGGGACTGGAAGAGATTATGCTGAGTGAAATAAGTCAAGCAGACAGAGTCAATTATCATATGGTTTCACTTATTTGTGGAGCATAACAAATAACATGGAGGACGAGGGGAGATGGAGAGGAGAAGGGAGTTGAGGGAAATTGGAAGGGGAGGTGAACTATGAGAGACTATGGACTCTGAAAAACAATCTGAGGGTTTTGAAAGGGCAGGGGGTGGGAGGTTGGGGGAACCAGGTGGTGGGTATTGGAGAGGGCACGGATTGCATGGAGCACTGGGTGTGGTGCAAAAACAATGAATACTGTTATGCTGAAAATAAATTAAAAAATTAAAAAAAAACAAATACACTAGAATTATAAAACTTGTTTGAATAAATTTAGTTTATGAACAGAACCAAACTTTTTCAATTACCTTAAACATGCTTATTTACATTTGACAGATTTACAAATAAAGTAAGATTTGAAAATTGCAAAAAAAAAAAAAGATGAAAAGGGCCACTATATCATACTTAAAAGGGTCTATCCAACAAGAAGTTTTAACAATTGTAAATATTTATGCTCCAAAGTTAAGGGCAGTCAATTACATAAACTAACTACTAACAAAATTAAAGAAACACATCAATAGTAATACAGTATTGTTAGGGTACTTTAACAACCCCCTCACTGCAATTGACAGATCAACTAAGCAGAAAATCAACAAGGAAACAAGGACTTTGAATGACATCTTGGACCAGATGGACTTCACAGATATATTCAGAGCATTACATCCTAAAGCAACAGAATACAGTCTTCTTGATTACACATGGAACATCCTCCAGAAGAGATCACATCCTGGGTCACAAATCAAGTCTCAACCAGTATCAAAAGATTTGGATCATTCCCTGCATATTTTCAGACCACAATGCTTTGAAACTTGAACTCAAATCACAAAAGTAAATGTGGAAAGAACACAAACACATGGAAGTTAAAGAACATCCCACTAAAGAATGAATGGTTCAATCAGGAAATTAAAGAATAATTTATAAAAAATATTCATGGAAACAAATGAAGAATAAAACACAGCTATTCAAAACCTATGGGATGTAGCAAAGGCAGTCCTAAGAGGAAAAGTATATAACAATACAAGCCTTTCTCAGGAAACAAGAAAGGTCTCAAATATACAACCTAACCTTCCACCTAAAGGAGCTGGAGAAAGAACAACAAATAAAGCCTAAACCCAGCAGGAGAAGAAAATTAATAAAGATTAGACTAGAAACCAATGAAATAGAAACCAAAATAACAGTAGAACAGATCAACTAAACCAGGAGCTGGTTCTTTGAAAGAATTAAGATCTATAAACCCCTAGCCAGACTTATCAAAAAGAAAAGGGAAAGACTCAAATTAATAAAATCATGAACGAAAGAAGAGAGATCACAACAAACACCAAAGAAATACAATTATAAGAACATAAGTATTTACCTGAAAGATACAGATGTAGTGAAAAGAAGCGGCACATGCACCCCAATGTTCATTGCAGCAATGTCCACAATAGCCAAACTGTGGAGGGAACCAAGATTCCCTTCAACAGATGAATGGATAAAGAAGATGTGGTTCATCTATACAGTGGAATATTACTCAGCCATCAGAAAGGATGAATACCTACCATTTGCATTGACATGGATGGAACTGGAGGGATTATGCTTAGTGAAATAAATCAAACAGAAAAAGACAATTATATCATTTCACTCATATGTGGAATATAAGCAATAACATAGAGGATCATAGGGGAAGGGAGGGAAAACTGAATGGGAAGAAATCGGAGAGGGAGATAAACCATGAGAAACTCTGGATTCCAGGAAACAAACTGAGGGTTACAGAAGGGAGATGGGGTAACTGGGTGACGGGTACTAAGGAGGGCATATGATGTGATGAGCACTGGGTATTATACACAACTAATGAATCATTGAACACTACATCAAAAACTAATGATGTACTGTATGTTGGCTAATTGAACTTAATAAAAATTTTAAAATAGTAATAAATAAATATGAACATATTTTGAGCAATTATATACCAACAAATTAGGTGATCTGGAAGAAATGGATGCATTCCTAGAAATGTATAAACTATGAAAACTAAATCAGGAAGAAACAGAAAAGCTGAACAGACCCATAACCAGAAAGGAAATTGAAGCAATAATCAAAAATATCCCCACAAAGAAGAGTCCAGGGCCACCTGGCTTCCCAGGGGAATTCTAGATCCCCAATTCTTTAAGGTTGGTTTCTGGAGATTTGTTTTATTACTTTGATTTTGCCATATTTCATGTTTCTTTGCGTGTCTTGTGATTTTATTGAAATTGGGGCACTTGAAAAAAGAGCGTCCTCTCCCAGTCTTTATGGACTGGCTTTGTACAGGGGAAGATCTTCAACAACCAAGCTGACTAGAGATTCTGGAGCATCTTAACTGTCTTAGGCATACGTGACTTCTCTGGGATTGTGCATGTAATTTCTGTGTTAAAGAAGTTTGAACTTGTTTCTTTTTCAGGAGCTTGTAATATTTTGCTTTCCCTGCTTCTGTCTGTGGTAATGTAGTCTCTCTGGTGTTGCAACAAGCCACCATCCTAGCCTTTGCTCTAGGTGGCCCCAAGTCATTCCAACTTTATTGGTTCCTTTCAGAACTGAGTTAAGTGACAAAAACTGTCCTTGGAAAAGCCCTCTGAAAGGTCAATGTGTTTGATAGATGTTCCACTCTTCTCTGCCCTCCCTAGGGAAGAGCCATCAGTTGGAAGTTTTCTACCAATATGCTTATTCTGTGCTGTAGAAGGGGAAGAGATGTGGCAGGTCAATGCAACAAACTTTCTTACCAGAGTCCTTGTGGATCTTCTTGACTTTGCTCTCATCGAGTGCTGCAAACTCTTAACTGGTTTCTTGAGTTCTCACAAAGGCAATTTAGCAAATACATCATTGAGTTGGTGTCTCTATGGGGAAACAGGGGACTGGGGCTTCCTATTCCACCATCATACTGTTGTCACTCCTGGGCATGGGTGTTCTTTACATGTTCTTCATTCACTGACAATTTTACTTTCTCTATTTCAAATTCTGTATATAATTTAGTAAGTAATTTGGAATATACATCTATTTTATCTCCAAATTTAGCATCCTGTTTACACATATAGAATTGCTGTTCCTATAAGGCTACTAATGCATTCTTATCTTTGCATCTCTGTACTCCTCAGTCTCTGTTAGTGTGCACTCCATTCTGATGTTCTTCTGGGGTCCCATCTCAAGGTCAACCTCATGAGTAGGATTTTTAAAGGTCCCAGGCTTGCTCTCTCTCCTGTGTGTTGTGAGCCACAGGAAATGCTCTTGCATCCTTTGCGCCACAGTGGTGTATGTTTAGTTCTGCAACCCCAAGGTGATATCCACAGCTCCTCTCCATTAGAGTTCTGAGGGCTTTGCCAGGTATTAGTTTTCTGTGACACCCAACCACACAACTCCCAGAGAACTCGTAACATGCCCTCTGAGTGCTCTTACAGGACTCCTTCTTGAGAAGGTTAGTATCCTCTAAAATAATCTACACCCTTCCACAGACAGGTACAGTCTGTTCTAAAGAACTATTTTTTGCAAAATCTTCTCTCAACTTTAACCAGTTTTACTTACCCAATTTCAAATTCTGAATATTGTTTAGTAAGCCTTTTAGAATATAACCTCATATCTTTAAATTTAACATCCTGCTTACACATAGAGAATTGCATTTATGGGCACATATAAATTTCCAGTTATGTGTGTATGTGTGTGCATGTTTTTTTGTTTGTTTGTTTTTGGTTTTGGTTTTTGGTTTGTTTGTTTGGTTGGTTGTTTTTTTGATTTGTTTTGTTTTGTTTTTTTTGGTTTTTGGTTTTTTTGGGTTTTTTTTACAAAAATGGGATCATACCATGTGTGGTAGGCAGAATAATGGCTCTACAAAAATGTCCACATCCTAATGCTCACAACTTGTGAATATGTGACCTTACCTGGCAAAAGGGACTTTGCAGATATGATTAAGTTAAGGATACCAAGATGGAGAGATTATCTTATATTACCTGGGTATGTCCAATTAATCATTAAGGTCCTTATAAATGAAAGAGGTATACATGAGAGTCTGAGTGGCAGATGTGATGATAGAAGCAGAGATTAGAGTTATCTGATTGGTGATCAAGGCCACAGTTCAAGGAATATTGGCAGTCTGTAGAAGATGAAAAAGACAAGTAAAATTGATTCTCCCATAGAGACTCCAGTGGAATATGGCCCTGCCAATATCTTTGTTTTTAGAACAATGAAATCCACTTGTGTCTTCTGACCTCCAGGAGTGCAATGCAATAAATTTGGGGTGTTCTGAGGCATTGAGCTTTTGGTAATTCAGTACAGCAATAATAGAAAATTAAGTGTTTGATTAAATGAAATATAGAGACCATAGATCAATAACTTGTAGAGGAGCCAGGTATTAGTCACCCCTACAACACAGGTTCAAGTGCACCCCTACATTTCCCATGCTCCCTTGCAGCGAAGTTGGGACTAATCATGACTAATGGAGTGGAAGTGGAGGTACATGTTACTTCCAGACCAGCTAAAAGCAGTGAACTTCTGTCATCTCTCTGCTCCTCTTTCTTGGCAACTTCAAAAGCCACCTATTCAAAAGCTTCACTACAATAAGAGCTAGGAGATGTCAGTAGACTGTCATTTTATCTTATAGTTTTTGTTTTTTATCACAAGTCTTGCAATGTAAATAAAAATTATCAATATCAATACTGTCATAAATATGTTATCTTTTTTCCTAAAACATTAGTTTTCCTTTTGCAGTTAGGTATTTTTTCAACTGGGATTTATTCTCTTTATTATGTTAGGTAGTAGTGTAATTTCTTTCTGTATTCACAATCAGCTGGATCCCCCCTTTTTTGAATGGTCAATCAATTTGCACATATTTGTCATTCACGTTTTCCACATATATGTTAGAGAAGGGCTATTTTGAGTCTACTGCTCACTTCTGTTTTATTTGCTTGATTTATCTATCCCTGAGCTAATACTAAATAATCTCAAATACTATTGCTTTATAACATGTTTATCTTCCTGTTCTTCAAATTTGTCTTTGAGAGCTTTGGTTATTTGTCAGTTTCCATGGAAAAGTCTGATGAGACTTTATGCTTATATTTAATTTGTAGATTTATATGAAGAGAATTTCTTTTTTTATGTTGGAACATTTTCCTTTTTTTAAATTTTAATCTTATTTTTCCAGTGTTCCAAGATTCATTGATTATGCACCATACCCTGTGCTCCATGCAATAACTGTGCCCTCCTTAATAGCCACCACCAGGCTCACCCATCCCCCCACCCCTCTTCCTTCCAAAACCCTCAGTTTGTTTCTCAGAGTCCACAGTCTCTCATGCTTTGTATCCCCCTCCAATTTCCCCCAATTCACTTTTCCTCTACTTCTCCTAATGTCCTCCATGAGAATTTCTGGAGCGGTTTCCAGGTTTTGGAGTTGGTACTTTTTCCTGTTAATTTAGATTTTCTTTTCCATCCTTCAAAAGTGCTTTGTGGTTTACTTTGTAAAAAACCATTAGATTTCTTTCTGGGCACCCATAAGTTTTGGCCACTGTTATAGTATATGTGCTGCCGAAGCAAGCACTTGGCCACTGTTATAAATGGAATATTTTTTCTACAACCCTAATAGTAGTAGAAAAGTCTAATATATAATTGGACATATATATATATCCAATAGATTTTTTTCTATTGTATCTAGCAAAATCACTAACCACTCTTATTGAGTCTAAGGGTTTATCTGTAAATTTTCTTGAATTTTCTATGTAGCAATTAATAGAATCTAAAATAGAAAGAGTTTTGGCTCTTATTTCTCAATTCTTGCATCACATGTTTATTATTATTATTGTTTTAACTAGCATACTGTTAAAAGCCAATATGACATGGAAAGATGCTCAACATCACTCATTATCAGGGAAATAGAAATCAAAAGTACAGTGAGATATAACCTTACACTGGTCAGAATAGCTAAAATTGACAACAGGGGAAACAACAGATGTTGAGAAAGGGGAACCCTGCTATTCTGTTGGTGGGAATGCAAACTGGAGCAGCCACTATGGAAAACATTATGGAAGTTCCTCAAAAAGCTAAAAATAGAACTACCTTATGACCCAGCAATTGCAGTAATAGGTATTTACCAGAAGGACACAAAAATACTGCTTCAAAGGATACACATACTCTGATATTTATAGTAGAATTATCAACAATAGCCAAATTGTAGCAAGAGCCCAAATGTCCATCGACTGCTGAATGGATAAAGAAGATGTGGTGTACACACACACACACATCACCCCACAGGACTATTACTTAACCATAAAGAAGAAGGAAATCTTGCCATTTGCAATGACACAGGTGGAGCTAAACCAAATAAGTCAGTTAGAGAAAATGAATGCTGTATGATTTCATTCATATTTGGAATTTAAGAAAAAAAAAACAGGTGAATATGGGGGGGGGGAAGAGGCAAACCATAAAACAGACTCTTTTTTTTTTTTAAGATTTTATTTATTCATTTGAGAAAGAGACAAGAGAGCACAAATAGGTGTACAGGGAGAAGTGGACTCCTGCTGACCTGGGAGCCTGATGTGGGGCTCAATTCTAGGACCTGGAGATCATGACCTGAGCCAGAGGGAAGTGCTTAAGCATCTGAGCCACCCAGGTGCCCCCATAAAACAGACTCTCAACTATAGGAAACAAATTGAGAGTTGCTTAGGGGAGGTGTGGGGTGGGTGGGTTAAATGGGTGATGGCTATCAGGAGGGCACTTGTGATGAGCACTGGGTGTTGTATGTAAGTGAGGAAACACTAAATCCTATACCTGAAACAAACAAACAAACAAAAAAAAAAAAAAACCAAAGGCAACGTGAATTCCCTTTTTTAAAAATTTTCACTTTCACTTATTTTTCTTTCAAGTTTATTACTCTTTGTATTATTCTTGTTCCTTTTCTAGTGTTTTTTTTATAATTTTCTTATTTTTTTATAAACATATAATGTATTATTAGCCCCAGTGGTACAGGTCTGTGAATCACTAGGTTTATGCCCTTCACAGCACTCACCATAGCACATACCCTCCCCAATATCCATAACCGCACCCCCGTCTCCCAACCCCCCTCCCCCAGCAACCCTCAGTTTGTTTTGTGAGATTAAGAGTCTCTTATGGGGAGGGACAAGATGGCGGGGAAGTAGGAGGAGGTGCCATTTCAACCTGTACCCTAAAGTGAGCTGATTACCTACCAAAGAACTTCGATCACCAATGAAATCAGCCTGAGATCAGAATTATACACGTCTGGATCTCTACAGGGGCAGAAGACGCCAGCAGGCAGATAAAGCTGAGTGGGAACATCAGACTGATATCAGAAGATAAACAAAAGGGGGAGGGAGCCACCAGAGGTGACCGATTGGAAAGTAATGCCACAATACGAGGGTGCCCTGCATCTGGGGACCAGCATTAACTTGGAGTCTGGTTGAAAGCACTCAAAAAGGGCAAAGGATCGCAGGGGGAAATTGTGGGAATCGGGGCGGTTAGGGACAGGGGCTTAAGTCTCCAGACCCAGGACAACCTCCCCTGCGCTGAGCCAGAGAGAGTGTGGTAGAGAAACCAGGTCTTGGTCCCTGAGCTGCCAGAGCACCTGAGAATGCGTGGGGTCCAGCTCCCGTGAGGGGCTGGGAGCCTCGCCAGATGACAGAATGCCACACGGTGCTATCAGAGCCTGAGATGCGCGTGCCCCACACACTCCCCTGAAAGAGGTGTGTGAAGGCCCAGCCTGGCGCTCTTAGACCCACGCCGTGCTATCAGAGCCTGAGACGTGCATGCCCCACACCCTCCCCTGGGAGAGGTAGGCGCAGGTGCCAGCCAGTGCTCTCGGACCCGGAAAGACCAGGTACTCCTAGCCCAGGCCAGTGGGAAAATCTCAGTGTGCGATCACTGCTTGGAACCTCTCTGGCAGTCTGGAGCTGCCCAGACAGCCGCTGCTGTCATGGTTTTGGGTACAAGCAGGAGATCCTGCATCCCCAGGGACTGCAACTGGGAACCTGCTCTGCCAGCAGCTGAGGGGGACCTTATGTGCTCTGCAGCACCCACAGGGGAGCAGACTGAGGCTTCTCTCTGAGAGGGAGGTCGGGGTGCAGTTTTCTTTCCTTTAAACCTCCACAAACCATCAAAAGCTGTCAAGGCGAGAGAAAACAAATGAATAAACATAAAAACCTCCAGAGAACAAAAGCCTGAAAAAACTGGTTTCCTCAGAGCCCACCCCCTTGAGGGGTGCAGGAGGACTTAACTCAGGGAACATCACTGACTGAAAACCCACATGGCATGCCCCTCGCCCAGAAAACCAACCAGGAAAGAAAAAAAAAAAAAAGATGACAAGAGAACAACCACCACTACTTCATAGATAGAACTTTTATTTTTAACTCGTTCCCACTATTCTGGTTCATTTTTTTTATATAGATAATTTTTTAACCTATTTACCATCACAGTGAGATGTCCAGTACATCAAATTCCATAATAATCTTCTAACCTGAACTTTTTGATACATACACCCATGTTTTTCTTTTGCTTTTCTATTTTTTTTTTAAATTTTAGTTTAGCTTAGTTTAGTTTATTCTTTTTTTATTTTTATATTCTAATGTTCATATAGAGTTAAACTTCAAGGTAATCCCATTTCCCCAATCAATGCTACCCCTATAGGTGAACCAATTTTTAATCCCCCTTTATCTTAGGAAAGTTGAGTCCTTTAACAAACATATCAAGATACATCCAGGAAGAATCAAAATAACCTTCCTCGCCCACACTGAGAATTTATAACCACTCTCCCATCTTTTTCTTCCACCAGTATTTCTGTGTATTTGTGTTTGTCCTGATAGTATATAAATCTTATACCTGGGGTTCTTTTTGACGAGGTTCTTCCCTTTTTTGCTTTTATATATATATTTTTTTCTCTTGTCATATACTTTTATCAGTCTTTTTGTTTGTCTGTTTCTGTTTGTATACTTCATAAATCTTACCTTGGGGCCCATTTGGGCTGAGCCTTCTCTTTTATCTTCCCTTTTTTTCCTCTCTCTCTCTCTCTCTCTCTCTTTTCTTTTTTCTTTTTTCTTTTTTCTCTCGTTTGGGTGGGGAATCCTGATTGCTCAGAAGTGTTCCAGGGTGCAACTTGACTGCACCACAGTCGATACATCCAGCTACATCCCTTCAGTCATCTCTCACCAAAATGTCTAGGAGGAGGAATGCCCAACAGAAGAAAAATACAGAGGATGGGCCTTCTGCAACAGAGCTAATGGCCATCAACATAGACAATATGTCAGAAAGGGAATTCAGGCTAACAATTATCCAGGCAATAGGGTGGAGAAAGCCGTGGATGATGAAATGGAATTGATTAGGGCAAAACTGAAAGCCACCAGGGATGATGTTTACAATGTTAGGGCAGAACTGAAAGCCACCAGGGATGATGTTCAAAATGCTCTCAATGAGTTCCAATCTAATCTAAATTCTCTAAAAGCTAGGGTAACTGAGACAGAAGATAGAATTAGTGATCTGGAGGACAAACAGATAGAAAGAAAAGATCAAGAGGAAGCCTGGAACAAATAGCTTAGAAGCCATGAAAACAGAATCAGGGAAATAAATGATGCCATGAAACATTCCAACATCAGAATTGTTGGAATCCCTGAAGGGGAGGAGAAAGAAAGAAGTCTAGAGTATATAGTGGAACAAGTTGTCCATGAAAATTTTCCCAATCTCGCAAATGGAACCAGCATTCATGTACTAGAGGCAGAATGGTTTCCCACCAAGATTATAGATCCTCGAAAGTCCTCGAGACACCTAATAGTAAGAATGAAGAATTATAATTGTAGGCAGACCCTCTTGACAGCAGCCAGGACAAAGAAGCTCCTTACGTACAGAGGAAAGCCCATCAGAATAACGTCAGACCTGTCCACAGAGACCTGGCAAGACAGAAAGGGCTGGCAAGATATATTCAGCATTCTAAATGAGAAGAACATGCAGCCAAGAATACTTTATCCAGCAAGATTGACATTCAAAATGGATGGAGAGATAAAGAGTTTCCAAGACTGGTAAGGCTTAAAAGACTATGCAACCACCAAGCTGACACTGCAGGAAATATTAAGGGGAGTTCTATAAAAGAGAAAAAAATCCTAAAAATATCATTGAACAGAAATATAGAGACAATCTACAGAAAGAAAGACTTCAAAGGTAACACGATGTCGATAAAAACGTATCTCTCAATAACCACTCTCAATGTGAATGGCCTAAATGCGCCCATAAAACAACACAGGGTTGCAGATTGGATAAAATGACAGGACCCATCCATATGTTGTCTACAAGAGAACCATTTTGAACCTAAAGATACACTCAGACTGAAAGTGAAGGGACGGAGAAGCATCTTTCATGCCAATGGGCCTCAAAAGAAGGCCGGGGTAGCGATTCTGATATCAGATAAATTAGATTTTAAACTAAAGACTGTAGTCAGAGATACAGAAGGACACTACATAATTCTTAAAGGGACTATCCACCAAGATGATCTAACAATTGTAAATATCTACACCCCCAATATGGGAGCAGCCAATTACATA
>NW_019154124.1:743791-785630 GCF_002288905.1 Enhydra lutris kenyoni
CCCTGCCTGCCTTTCAAATTCCTTATATTAGAGAGATCATATAATAATTGTCTTCCTCTGATTGACTTATTTTGCTTAGCATAATACCCTCTAGTTCCATCCACATCATTGAAAATGGCAAGATTTGGGGGTTTTTTTATGTTTATATATATATATATCTTACACCTTATATATACATGTATATATGTATATATATCACATCTTCTTTATCCATTCATCTGTTGATGGACATCTAGGTTCGTTCCATAGTTTATTGTGGACATTGCTGTTATAAATAATCTGATGCACATGCCCTTTGGATCACTACATTTGTATCTTTAGGGTAAATACCCAGTAGTGCGATTGCTGGGTTGTAGGGTAGCTCTATTTTCAACTTTTTGAGGAACCTCCATACTGTTTTCCAGAATGTAGGTCATAGCTTCTTAAAAGCTGTAGCCAGATGGTGTGTTGGTCAGCCATGGTTTGTTGGTTGTTTTGATTTGGTTTTTTTCCCTTGTCATTGCGCTTTCATGACCAAGGCAACTCTACTCCAGTCCCTGGCATTGAGTCATGAGTCTAGCTCTCTAATTTCTTGTCTTGGATGGATCTTTCTCTGGTATGTTACCTTACATAGCTGAAACTCCCAGACTCTGCTTCCACACCCAGAGCTCAGCAGGCCTGTAGATTCAGCCCTGCTGACCACTTGCAATTTTTTTTTCAATTTCTGATCGAGAGAGATGTTTATCTTGTTTTCAATATCAACTGTGTCTTTTTATATTTTATCTTCCCCTGCCTCAAATCAATAAAGTTTCTATAATCTTTTTTCCCCTTTATTAATTTGGAAGCTGCAGATTGTATTTCTATTCCTCAATGCCTATCATTAAGTTTAAAAAAATACAGAGAAATTTAACATTCTAACATGAAGTGTATGAGAATATATTAATTTTGTTTGAAGAACAATTATAAAATGTCCACATCTTTACCTATACCAAGGCCAAAAAAAAAAAAAAAAAAGTGTATCATCATCCCTAGAATCTATTTATGGTATCCTCCTGGATTATTCTCCTTCTCTTGTTTTTAGTGATAATCAATGTACAGGAATTTATATTAACTCCCTATTTCCTGACTCTTACTGCTTTTTTCCTATGTATGTTTTGTCCTTTAGCAAAACTAAGTTTCATCTATTTTTGAAGACGATGTAGGTGAATTGCTTATTTTCCTATTTGCTTCTTTTACTCACTAGTTTTGTGTTGGGAGATTATTTTATTGAGGTCTAGTGTACATAAAATCTACAACTTTAAAAAAATTTACAACTTTTTTTTTGATAACCTATTTTTATTTTATTCAAAAAGGTGCAATGCCCCAAGTCCAAGATGAAGCACAGCAATCATTATTGAATGATATGTTAAATATTAACATAAGAATGTTAACATAAGAATAACATAATATAAGAATGATATGTTAAATATAAATTTTTTCCAGGAATCTATCTTCAGTGTTGAAAGTCTTTCCTGAAAACAATTTTGAAAGCTGAAAGTAATAAGGTTCAGTAGATATCTATAAACTACCATTTTAATGATATGTGAACACTCTTTTTTTTTTAATTTCTTTTCAGCATAACAGTATTCATTGTTTTTGCACCACACCCAGTGCTCCATGCAATATGTGCCCTCTCTAATACCCACCACCTGGTTCCCCCAACCTCCCACCCCCCGCCCCGTCAAAACCCTCAGATCGTTTTTCAGAATCCATAGTCTCTCATGGTTCACCTCCCCTTCCAATTTCCCTCAACTCCCTTCTCCTCTCCATCTCCCCTTGTCCTCCATGCTATTTGTTATGCTCCACAAATAAGTGGAACCATATGATAATTGACTCTGTCTGCTTGACTTATTTCACTCAGCATAATCTCTTCCAGTCCCGTCCATGTTGCTACAAAAGTTGGGTATTCATCCTTTCTGATGGAGGCATAATACTCCATAGTGTATATGGACCACATCTTCCTTATCCATTCATCCGTTGAAGGGCATCTTGGTTCTTTCCACAGTTTGGCGACCGTGGCCATTGCTGCTCTAAACACTGGGGTACAGATGGCCCTTCTTTTCACTACATCTGTATCTTTGGCGTAAATACCCAGTAGTGCAATTGCAGGGTCATAGGGAAGCTCTATTTTTAATTTCTTGAGGAATCTCCACACTGTTCTCCAAGGTGGCTGCACCAACTTGCATTCCCACCAACAGTGTAAGAGGGTTCCCCTTTCTCCACATCCTCTCCAACACATGTTGTTTCCTGTCTTGCTAATTTTGGCCATTCTAACTGGTGTAAGGTGATATCTCAATGTGGTTTTAATTTGAATCTCCCTGATGGCTAGTGATGATGAACATTTTTTCATGTGTCTGATAGCCACTTGTATGTCTTCATTGGAGAAGTGTCTGTTCATATCTTCTGCCCATTTTTTGGATATGATTGTCTGTTTTGTGTGTGTTGAGTTTGAGGAGTTCTTTATAGATCCTGGATATCAACCTTTTGTCTGTACTGTCATTTGCAAATATCTTCTCCCATTCTGTGGGTTGCCTCTTTGTTTTGTTGACTGTTTCCTTTGCTCTGCAGAAGCTTTTGACCTTGATGAAGTCCCAAAAGTTCATCTTTGCTTTTGTTTCCTTTGCCTTTGGAGACATATCTTGAAAGAAGTTGCTGTGGCTGATATCGAAGAGGTTACTGCCTCTATTCTCCTCTAGGATTCTGATGGATTCCTTTCTCACATTGAGGCCTTTTATCCATTTTGAGTTTATCTTTGTGTATGGTGTAAGAGAATGGTCGAGTTTCATTCTTCTACATATAGCTGTCCAGTTTTCCCAGCACCATTTATTGAAGATCAATCTACACTTTTAATGCCATTCCATCAAAATTCCACTGGTACTTTTCAAAGAGCTGGAGCAAATAATCCAAAAATTTTTATGGAATCAGAAGAGACCCCGAATCGCTAAGGAAATGTTGAAAAACAAAAATACAACTAGGGGCATCACGTTACCTGATTTCAAGCTTTACTACAAAGATGTGATCTCCAAGACAGCATGGTACTGGCATAAAAACAGACACAAAGACCAGTAGAACAGAGTAGAGAGCCCAGATATGGTCTCTATCTTTATTTGACTCTATGGTCAAATAATCTTTGACAAAACAGGAAAAAATATACAGTGGAAAAAAGACAGTCTCTTCAAAAAATTTACAACTTTTAAGTGCAAATTTGATTACTTTGACAAATATAGTCATCATCATAATATGGAACATTTCTGTCACCCCCAAATATCCCTATGCCCTTTCTCCATCCCCTAGCTTCTGGCAACTGCTGAATTGCTTTCTATTACTGTAACTTTCTCTTTTAGAATTTTTTGAAAATGGAAGGATACTGTAAGTACTACTTTTTATTTGGCTTTTTTCATAGCATAATGCTTTTAACATGAATCCACATTGTGTCATGTATCCATAGTTTGTCCCTTTTTATTTATTATGCAGTATTATATTATATAGACATATAAAGGCTTGTTTGGTTATTTGTGTTTCCCATTTGGATGTTTATTAAAATTGCTATAAACATCTGTGCAGGTTTCTGCAGGAACACAAATTTTTATTTTCTGTGGGAAAATACCTAGAGTGGGTTGCTGGGCTATATAGTCACTGTATGTATAACTTTATAAGAGATTTCCAAACTTTGAAAATGACTGTATGGTTTATATTCTTACCAGCAATCTGTGAAAGTTCCAGTTGCTCAATGTACAAGAATTTATACTAGTTGTGTATTTTCCACACTTGATAGTCAGGTATTTTTATTTGAGCCATGATAATATGCATATAGTGATTTCTCATTGTGATTTTATTTGCATTTTCCTAGTGGCTAAAGACATTGAACTTCTTTTTAGGTGATCATTAGCCACCCCTAGACCTTATTTTCTAAATTATCTTCTTAAATATTTTACTAAATTTTTAGTTGTGTTGGTTGGTTTATTGTTGAGTTGTAAGAGTCCAGTACATATTCTGGAAGGAAATTCTTTGTTAAATATAGGTATTGCAAATAATTTCTTCAAGTCTGTGGTTTGCCTTTTCACTTTTCTTAAGACTGCCTTTTTAAAAATATTTTATTTATTTATTGGACAGAGAGAGCACAAGTAGACAGAGAGGCAGGCAGAGAGAGAGGGAAGCAGGCTCCCTGCTGAGCAGAGAGCCCGATGCGGGATTCGATCCCAGGACCCCGAGATCATGACCCGAGCCAAAGGCAGCGGCTTAACCCACTGAGCCACCCAGGCGCCCCTTAAGACTGCCTTTTGAAGAGACAAAGTTTCTTAGTTGATAATGTCTAATTTACCTATTTTTTAAATTGTTTGTGTATATCGTATTCATATTGAAGAAATCTTTGCCTAACCCTAGGTCAGTAAGATTTTCTCCTATGTTATTCTATAGAAATTTTATAGATTGAGGCTCTTCTATTTGTGCATATACAAATATTCCCACACCATTTATTGAAAGAATTATCCTTTCCACATTGAATTGTTCTGACATCTTTGTTGAAACTCAATTGGCTCCATGTATGTGGGTCTATTTTTGGAACCCTTATTCTACTCCATTGATCTATATGTCTGTCTTTATACAAATAACACAGCGCCTTACTTAGTGTAGCTTTATAATTCTCCAGAGAAATCATCTGGATCTGGATATTTCTTTTAAGATATACATTCTATTTCTTTAATAGTTATAGGACTATTCAAACTATTTCATTCTGGCTGAGTTGTGGTAATTTGCTTTTCCAAGGAATAGGTCTATAGCATTTAAATTGTTCAGTTTATGAACAAGCATTTGTTTGTAGTATTTCTTTCTTTTTTCTTTCTTTCTTTCTTTCTTTTTTTTTTTTTTTTTTTTTTTTTGACAGACAGAAATCACAAGTTGGCAGAGAAGCAGGCAGAGAGTGAGAGGGGAGGAAGCAGGCTCCCCGCTGAGCAGAGAGCCTGATGTGGGGCTTGATCCCAGGACCCTGGGATCATGACCCAAGCCAAAGGCGGAGGCTTTAACCCACTGAGCCACCCAGGCACCCCCTGTTTGTAGTATTTCTTTATTGTCCTTTTGTTCTCCTGAAAGTCTGTAGAGATATTCTGATATGGATAATTTGTATCATTTCCCTATTTATCAGTCTTGTTGAAATTTACCAATTTTAGTGACATTTTAAAAGAACCATTTCTTCTTTCATTGGTGTTTTCTATTGTTTTTCTGTTTTCAATTCCATTGGTTTCTGCTCTTATCTTTATTATTTCCTTCCTTCTGCTTGATTTGGCTTCATTTTGCTCTTCTTTTCCTATTTTCCTGAAGTAGAAGCTTTGATTATTGATTGGAAACTTTTTCTTTTTTTCTAGTGTATTTAATGCTGTAAAATTTCTTTTCAGCATTGCTTTATTTATGTCCCCCAATTTTTGATATGCTGCATTTCCATTTCATTTAATTTAATGATTTTTTTTGTTTCCCTTGAGACTCCCTCTTTTATCTATGAATTGTTTAGAAGGGTTCTTTAGTTTTCAAGGCTTTGAAGATTTCCTATTATTGATTCTAATATGGTCAGAGAGCACACTCTTTTTCATTTTAGTTCTTTTACATTTGTCGAGATTCATTTTATAGTCTGTGATCTATCTTGATCCATGATTCCTGTGCACTTGAAGAGAATATGTATTATGATATTTTTGAATCCAAGTATTCTATAAGTGTTGATTAGATAGTGTTAGTTGATGGTGTTGATGAGTTATTCTTTATCCTTGCCAAATTTTTTTTTTACCTACTGACTCTATCAAGTTTTGAGAGACTGGTGTTGAAATCTCAGATAATTATTGTGATTTATGTATTTCTCACTTCAGCTCTATCAGGTTTTGGTGTATGCACATTTAGGAATGCTGTGTCTCTTTGGCAGATTGATCCTTTATCATTGTAAATGTTTCTCTCCATCTCTGTTAATTTTCTTTGCTTTGAGGTTTACTTAATACAGCCACTTTTTCTTCTACTTTTAGTTTTTCTTCTACTTTTACTCTATTTAGATTTGGATATTATATCTTTTTCATCATCTTACTTTTAACCTGCCTATATCCTAATACCTGAAGTGAGTTCCTTGTAAAAAGCATACAGTTGGGACATGTTTTTCAGTCCACTCTGCCAATCTCTGCCTTTTGGTTAACATATTTAGACTATTTGCATTTAATGTAATTGCTGATGTGTTAAGGCTTAAGTTTGTAATTTTTTCTTTGTCTTATGTGTTTTTTTTTGTTTGTTTATTTGTTTTTCTGTTTTCTTTTTCCTGACTTCTTATGAGTTACTTGAACATTCTTAAGGATTCCATTTTGATTTATTTAGAGTACTTTGGGGTATATCTCTTTCTATAGCTTTTATAGTGGTTTATCCAGGCATTTCTTTATATTTGTACAGAACTTATTACAATCATTGGTGTCATCATTTTATCACTTTGAGTGAAGTATAAAAGTTACTTCTCTTTACATTCCTTTTTTCTCTCCATTTATCATATGATTACATTAAATCTTTGCTCTATATGCATTTATAACCACAATGGTGTTATAGTTTAATTACACCAACAAAAATCATTTAGAAAAATCAGAAGGGGAAGGAAAGTCTATTGTATTTACACATATTTTTGTTTATTCTTTTTCCCCTTCTGATATTCCAAAGTTTATCCTTTTATCATTTCCTTTCTGTTTTGATGGCTTTCTTTAGCCATTCTTTGAGGATAATTCTGCTGGCAACAAATTCTAGTTTTCCCTCATATGATAATTTTCTTATTGTGAAAATGCATTTACTTAAATTGTGATAGGGTTAGAATCCAATATGATAATGTTTTAATGTTCTCTTCATTGTTGAAGGGGATGTTGTCTGTGGATATAGGATTTTAGATTGAGTTATTTTCTGTCAGCTCTTGAAAAAAGTTGTGTCTTTTCCTCCTGGCCTCCTTGGTTTCTGATGAGAAATATGCCATCATTGGAATTGTTTTTCCCCTAAGAGTGAGGGGTCACTTCTCTCTCACTGCTTTCAAGATTTTTTCTTTGTTTTTAGTTTTTATAAGTTTGAATATATCATATCTTGGTATAGACTTCTTTTGGTTCATTCTCTTTGGGATCCCCTCAGCTCTTATATCTGTAAGAAAAAAGTATTTTCCCTAACTTAGGAAGCTTTCAGTCATATCTTCATTTTTTCAGCTCCATACATTTTTCCTTATCTTCCAGGATTCTGACTACAGCAATGTAAGATCTTGTCCCACAGTGTTGTAATTATCTATTTTTTTCTTCAGTCTCTTTTCTCTATATGTCATTCATAATTGATAGTTGTTGAGTCCATCCATTAGTTATTGTGTTTTTCAGTTATAAAAAGTCTCCACTCCTTTTTATCTTCTGTTTCTTTGCTAAGACTTTTATCTTTTTCATTCCAAATTTCATTCATTTCAGTTGTGTTCACAACTGATGAGGATCTAACTCCCCACTGGGTCTTCTCTGACACTATCCCAGTATGGAATATGAGGGATGCTTTGTTATTACAAGACAGGGGATAGAATTCCAGAAGGGATCGAGTATGGCAAAAGGTAAGATAAGAGAAATATACAGTACTAAGTCACAAAAGGCTCTGTAATTCCTGTGAAGGAGTTTAAATACTGGAAAGGTATTCTTAAAAATTTGTTTTCTTTAGTCATTTATATGTCCTTTCTTAGGTGTTCTTTAAGCCACAAAACCTTTTCCATAGGCTACTTTTTCTCATTACTCATTCCTTTTGTTTTGTTTTCTTTTTCTTTTTCTTATTATGTTATGTTAGTCACCATATAGTACAACATTAGTTTTTGATGTAGTGTTCCATGATTCATTGTTTGCATATAACACCCAGTGCTTTGTGTAATACATTCCCTCCTTAATACCCATCACCAAGCTAACCCATCCCCCCACTCTCCTCCCCTCTGAAACCCTCAGTTTGTTTCCCATAGTCTCTCATGGTTCATCTCCCTCTATGATTTCCCACCCTTCATTTTTCCCTTCCTTCCCCTAATGTCCTCTATACTATTCCTTATATTCCACATATAAGTGAAACCATATGATAATTGCCTTTCTCTACTTGACCTAGTTCACTTAACATAATCTCCTGAAGTTCCATCCATGTCAAAGCAGAAATTGGGTATTCATCCTTTCTGATGGCTGAGTAATATTCCATTGTGTATATGGACCACATCTTTATCCATACATCTGTTGAAAGGCATATCCATTCCTTCCACAGTTTGGCTATTGTGGACATTGCTGCTATGAACATTGGGGTACACGTGCCCCTTCTTTTCACTTTGGGGTAAATACAAATGCTGAGTCATAGGGTAGCTCTATTTGTAACTTTTTGAGGAACCGCCATACTGTTTTCCAAAGTGGCTGTACCAACTTTCATTACCACCAACAGTGTAAGAGGGCTCTCCTTTCCACATCCCCTCCAACATTTGTTGTTTCCTGCCTTGTCAGTTTTTGCCATTCTAACCAGTGTAAGGTGTTCAACACTATGGTCAACTAATCTTTGATAAAGCAGGAAAAAATATCCAATGGAAATAGGTGGTGCTAGGAAAATTGGACAGCTATATACAGAAGAATGAAACTCAACCATTCTCTTACACTGTACACAAAGATAAATTGTGTATAAATAAAACTCTAAATAAAAACTCTAAATTGTTGAAAGACTTCAATGGAAGACAGAAATCCATCAAAATCCTAGAGGATAGCATAGGCAGTAACCTCTTTTACATCAGCCACAGCAGCTTTTTTCGGGATACATCTCCAAAGGCAAGGGAAACAAAAGCAAAAATGAACTTTTGGGACTTCATCAAGATAAAAACTTCTGCACAGCAAAGGAAACAGTCAACAAAACTAAAATGCAGCCCATAAAATGGGAGAAAATATTTGCAAATGACACTACAGATGAGTGGCTGGTATCCAAGATCTATAAAGAACTTAAACTCAACACCCAAAAAATAAATAAGTCAAAAAATGGGCATCTGTACCCCAATGTTTAGAGCAGCAATGGCCACAGTCGCCAAACTGTGGGAAGAACCAAGATGTCCTTCAATGGACGAATGGATAAGGAAGATGTGGTCCATATGCACTATGGAGTATTATGCCTCCATCAGAAAGGATGAATACCCAACTTTTGTAGCAACATGGACGGGACTGGAAGAGATTATGCTGAGTGAAATAAGTCAAGCGGAGAGAGTCAATTATCATATGGTTTCACTTATTTGTGGAGCATAACAAATAACATGGAGGACAAGGGGAGTTAGAGAGTAGAAGGGAGTTGAGGGAAATTGGAAGGGGAAGTGAACCATGAGAGACTATGGACTCTGAAAAACAATCTGAGGGGTTTGAAGCGGTGGGGGGTGGGAGGTTGGGGGAACAAGGTGGTCGGTATTATGGAGGGCACGTATTGCGTGGAGCACTGGGTGTGGTGCAAAAACAAGGAATACTGTTATGCTGAAAATAAAAAAAAAATGGCCAGAAGACATGAACAGACATTTCTCCAAAGAAGACAAACAAATGGCTAACAGACATATGAAAAATGTTCAACATCATTAGCAATCAGGGAAATTCAAATCAAACCACATTGAGATACCACCTTCATTACTCATTCTTAAATGAGTTTTCTATCCTGGTCTGGTTTTCTCATGTGAGTGGTTTCTTTCTGGATTCTCATTTTTCATTTTGATGCTATCTTAGGCATTCTCTTAGTTCTCCAGCACTGCCTAGACAAGTAGGAAAAAGACCTGGAGCATTGATGCATCTGTTAGTGCTTGCCCTTTTCAAACCACCCATTTCCTGTTTGGTGAAGCTACCTTGCCAGATCTAGGCCCAGTGTCCACAGACCTCTTTACTAGTGTAGAGCAGCCTTGTCTTTTGAGGAAGATAGTCCATGTTCTACCACTGGTGATGGCCTATTTTATGGTGTTACTACACATTTGCTCAGTCCCATGCTTAACTTAACAAGAAGCTCTTCAATATATTAACTATATACCCTGGTCACCTGGGAACACCATACCTCAAAGTAATTGCTGCATTGTCCATGGCCTGCTGTTCTTAGTAAATGCTTAGCAAATGTTTCCTAGCATCTGACTTCAACAAGGCACTTGCCAGTGGGTCAACTAGAGACGCTTGGGGCACTTCTCCAGAACTGCTACCCACATTACCTACTACTCAGGAAAGCCTCTACTGCATCTGACTTTACTACCAAATGGTCCCTGAATTTTCCCTTCACCATGCCAAGGCAGTTGGTCTGAGTCCCTCTCAGGCTTTCAAATGTTGCCTCCACCCTTGCCCTTCATAACTATAGTATGTTTTTGGAACCCAAGAGCATTTCTGTTTATTTGTTTATTCCAATCTGGTCTGTTTGGCACTGTGTGTGTATATATTCTTGAGACTTCTATACTAAGGGCAGCTGTTAGCCAATGCCTGTTATCTGGGGCTGGCATTCCTTATCAACTTCTTATACTAATAATGCAGGCTATGCTCTCTCTCCCTTGCTACACACACACACACACACACACACACACACACATATCCACACCCCTTTTTGGGTACTTTTAAATGCCATTGGAGAGGAGAGAGGTCATACATATGATCTGACTGACCATCTTTTCCAATAAATCTTGATCATTATATGCTAGATACTTTCTAGTTCTCTATTCCATTTTGTTTTAACCTCCAAGTTTTTAACATTTCTCAGGCTCTCAAAATCCACCTATCACAATATCATCATCCTCACTTTTTCAATTAACTCTCCCTACCCATATATCTTTTCTCAAACATGACTACTAGTACATCCACAATTTACCTATAATTCACCTAAGAAAATTTGTTGATGGTAGTTGATATTCTACTAGTCTATCTGCCTGAAGTTTAATATACATGCATCTGTGTTTCTTGAGCTTCCACTTTTCAAAGTTTCTGAGCAGTGTTTCAACTCTAGAATGTGGTCAGCTTTTATTTTAATTATTTATTATTTATTTATTTATTTAGATTGTGAGTAGGGGTAGAGAGAGAGAGAGAATCTTAAGCAGGCTCCATGCTCAGCACATAGCCCAACACAGGGCTCCATCTCATCACTCAAAGATTGTGACCTGAGATAAAATCAAGAGTTGGATGCTTAACCAACTGAGCCACCCAGGTGCTCCTGTGCTCAGCTTTTATAGTGAGAATGGTATCCTTCAGTCAATCTTCAAATAAAGAACTTCTCACTTTCTTATTTTTTTATTCATGTATCAGAACATTATTTTAATATTTTGTAGGACTTAGAATTGGACCAACCCCTCCATGGAATTTGTGACATACTTGAAGAACAGAATCATTGTGGAAATTGAAGAAAAGATAATTTGACCAGCAGGTATCTAAGGAGTACTCCTAAAAATATAGGTTTCTCACCCAGATTTCCTTAGTTGTAGGTTTTCTAATGTTTATATATGGGATAGGCATAATGACTGCTGATGCTCAGCACTTGTCTGTAATGTCTACAAAGAAACTAGTAACAAGACTGCATTAGTTTCTTAGGGCTCCCCATCCAAGTACCATAAGCTGAGTGGCTCAAAACAACAGAAATATATATTATGTCACAGTTCTGGAGGTTAGGAATCTGAAATCAAATTGTCAGTAGGACTTTGCTCAGTCGGCCAGCTTTAGGGAATATCTTTCTTTGCCTTTTCATAGTTTCTGGTGGCTGCCACAATACTTGGTGCTCCTTGGCTCACAACTGTGTCACTTCAGTCCTGGCCTCTGTCATCACATGGCACTCTCCTTATCTATCTGTCTTCAGACATCTTTCTTTCCTTATCAGGGCACTAATCATTTTGGATTAGGGGCCCATCCTACTTCAGTAATACCTCATCATAACTAATTATATCTGCAACAACCCTATTTCCAGGTGACATATTTGAGGTTTGGGGGTTATGACTTGAACATATCTTTATAGGGGACCATAGCTCAACCTGTGACAAAGACTGAGCCCAGTCCTAGAGGTACTAGAGAAGTAGTGGTCAAGTTACATAGAAATGTTCTTGAGAACAAAATATAAGTCCTAAGAATTAGGACAAAAGGTCAGAACAAAAGTGAGGTCAAAGATCACTTACTGACAAACCAGACTATTAGCAAAAGAGAGAAGGCATTGTGGCCAAGGTGAGAATTTATTCTAGTGCCATAATATTGGGGTCAGGAGGAGAGAGGGGATTGTGGAAGCTGGAAGCCAGGTAGGCACAGAAAATCATTAACATTTTATTTCACATTTAATGATGTGAACCACTGTATGTAGCCCTTTAAAGTTTGTGAAAACATGAGACCATCTTTTATATGCCAGGTCAACTACTAAGTAACTCAGCAGATATAGTGATGGAGGATGCCCTGTCCTTTAGGGCTTTCTAGCATTTTGGCAAGACACAAATATGGCATTTACACACAAATATTATTATTATAAAGGGGAATCAGACTATAATCGGTGCATAAGTGTGATACTGAATGGAGGGGAGGAACAAAATTACTTGACAGAGAATATATATTCTGTTTCTCTGAGCATTCCAGTCCTTCCCCATCCCTTTTTGTTTTCCTGTCTTCCTCTCTTTTCCTTCTATGTTGATCTGAACTGGACAAGCATATCTCTTAACCTTACTATGACACTGAAGCCAAAGGCTTCTGGTACAGACTGAATTTCATTTATCCCCCCATAAAATTCATATTGAAACCTAATGCCCAATGTGATGGTAAAGACTTTGGGAGGGATTTACACCATGAGGGTGGAGCCCTCATGGATGGGAGTAGTACCCTTACAAAAGAGACTCCACAGATCTCCCTAGCCCCTTATATCATATGAGGTTACAGTGAAAAGACAGCTGCCTATCAGGAAGCAGACCCTCACCAGGATCAAATCTGCTGGAGACTTGATCTTGGACTTCCTGGCCTTCAGAAAAAAAATTTCTCTTGTTTATAAGCCACACAGTATATGGTATTTTGTTATAGCAGCCCAGACAGACTAAGGCAGCTTCTTTTAGTCTTTATTTCTACATTGATGTTTGGTTGATGGTTGGGTAAATGGATGGAAGAAAAGATGGAAGGAGAAAAGGAGGGTAGGAAAGAGGAAGAGAGATCCTCAGTGTACCATCAAGAAAGCACTGAGGAGGGGAACTGCTTGGAAAACATATATATTAACTCTGAAATCTAACCCTGGCTCAAAAAGACTGTGAGGCAAAATCATCTTCTCAATCTTCATTGTAATTAACTTTTCAGCCTTGCAGGCTGCTAACCCACTGTTAGCTCCGAGGAGTCAGTGATTGAGTTTAAGCATGCTACGACTTGGAAAAATGTAATTTTAGTGGTTGACTTGCACATACACATTTTCCCCCAATCAGCAAAATGAGAAGATCAACTGATACACTCTGTCCTATATTTGCCTAAGAACCACCTGGGACAACAGTTAAATATACAGGATTTCTGCCCTAGCTCCAATGTATCAGCCTCTCCAGGGATGGGGATCTGAACATTCTGAACTTTGGTTTTTAATTGAGGAGAGCTCATGATCAGAGAAGTCTGGAAACATTGAGCAGATATAGGG
Source organism: Enhydra lutris kenyoni (assembly GCF_002288905.1). Classification (NCBI taxonomy): domain Eukaryota; kingdom Metazoa; phylum Chordata; class Mammalia; order Carnivora; family Mustelidae; genus Enhydra; species Enhydra lutris. Next base: position 757,409 of record NW_019154124.1, read on the forward strand.
AAGTATCCCTGAGGAAAAAAATAATAGAGCACTCAACTTACAAATAATATAATATGTATTTAGAAATAACTCTCCCATTGACTAGACATATTTTTAAGTAAGGAATGTCTAGTTGATACCTTAAATCTTTTCTAAGTTTGAGGATGATGATTTATTAGATTCATACCCATAAAGTTTCCCATCTGTCTCATCTTCTGTAATAATAATATAATCATACTGAATTGCCTAACCAGCATCTTTCAACTAAATGAAAATCATAAGTAATTCCTTATGAAACAGTTATTATTTGTTTAAAAGAAAAGTTTCTATAGAGAGAAAAGGAAAGTTAACCTGCATCCTATATGAAGGGAGAAACATCTTTTTTTGAGCACTTGCTATGATTCTTATGCCATATACCATATAACTATCTTTAGATCAAGGCCTGGGTTTCCATTTTACTGCCTGAGAAGCAGACCAGGAAAAGCAAAGAGGCTTTCCCATGGCCCTAGAGTATAAAGCAGGCCAAGATCCAAACCCAGATAATTTATTAGGACAGCTAACTCAGTAACTAAATGGAGATGAAAGTTGGAGACCTTATGTTGTATCTTAAAAACAAATATGCCATAATATTTGCAAGAAAGAAAAAAAGCTTACCAATGCTTATTTTAACTCCTAGAGAATCTACACTGCTTTTGTATTGGTGGTTGGGTTGATTATAGCAACAACAGTGACATCACAGGCAGTGGATTGAATTCCACAAGGGGAATGAGTAAGTTTAACTATAGCAAATGAACAATGACAATACAGTGTCCCACAAAAACAAACATCATTGTCTTCTGGTCTTTTGTTATGCAGAAGCAAACCATAGGAAAATTTCTTGGAAGAGCAAAGTCAAAATTTTATGTCAGAATACAGAATAATGGGGCTTAAATATTTTCCAGCTTCTCTCAGTACCTTGCCCACTCTTTGAATTTTACAGATCCTCCTATCTTCTTATTGTTTCAGAGCTTTCCTTTTAACTATTTTGAAACCTAGTGGTTTCTTGTGTTGACTATAATTTTAACCAATGTTAAATCAAACTATTCAGCTTTATAATTTTCTAATACCACCCTAAGCAGGATCTCAGTGAAAATGTCCACAATAGCCAAACTATGGAAAGAACCTAGATGTCCATCAACGGATGAATGGATAAAGAAGATGTGGTATATATATATACAATGGAATACTATGCAGCCATCAAAAGAAATGAACTCTTGCCATTTGCAATGACGTGGATGGAACTAGAGGGTATTATGCTTAGCGAAATAAGTCAATCGGAGAAAGACAACTATCATATGATCTCCCTGATATGAGGAAGTGGAGATGCAATGTGGGAGGTTTGGGGGGTAGGAAAAGAATAAATGAAACAAGATGGGATTGGGAGGGAGACAAACCATAAGTGACTCTTAATCCCACAAAACAAACTGAGGAGGGCAGGGGGAAGGGGGGTAGGGAGAGGGGGTGGGGTTATGGACATTGGGGAGGGTATGTGCTATGGTGAGTGCTGTGAAGTGTGTAAACCTGGCGATTCACAGACCTGTACCCCCAGGGATAAAAATACATTATATGTTTATTAAAAAATTCTTAAATTTAATTAAAAAATTACTGACTCATTTATGTTATTTGCCCTTCAAAGATAAATTATAAATGTCTACCAGAATCTGTGTCAGGAAGTATTTTGATGCACAATTTATCAAGTATTTAAACAGAAGATACTAAACTCGGTAGGACATCAAAGAACTTCCCAGAGAAGCATTACAATAGGAGAAAATAATGCCACAGTGTGGCTTACAGTCCTTAAGAATGTATACTGGCTTTCATAGAGATTCTGACTTTTACTCAACCTGTAAGATAAGTTTCTCATGTATATATTTTACTGGTAATTTATTCAGGTAAATTATTGAGGTAAGTTCCTAGTAACCTCTCACCCCAGGGATAAAACTATCCCTGTGTGGATTCAAGTGAAATAATTCATGTAATGCATATAGCATAATATTCATTCTATTGTTAGTCTCCAATAAAGTTTGGTCATTATTAAAAGTTGTTATTATTAAAACTGCCCCTCAACACATCTCCTTCAGAATGAACAGTCCCATTAGAAATAGCAAATGTTCAACATGTTCTTGTTGCTGGTTGGTGTAGCAAGGAACTTGAAAGAAGCATGTAGCTTTATAGAAAAAAAAATTCATATAGTACTATAGTAAGATCCTTGGGGGAGATGAAATATTTATATAGAAGTTTGTCATACATATGGAAAATTACACATGTATACAAAAGTAGAAAGAATAGTAGAATGTATCCACCAGCAGCTTCAACAACCATCAACTCATGGCTAGTGTTTTCTAATGTAGCCCCTGAGCCATTCTTCTTCTCCCTCCACCACACACATTATTTTGCAGTAAATTGCAGAATCATATCATTAAATAAAAATTTTAATTGACTTTGAGCTCATTAAATAAGGTAAGATATCATTTTAAAGAATATGAAACAGACATAAATATGATCTAAAAAGCAAAAACATGTGAAAAGTCTCATACTGTGGCCTTTCATCTTCTAAAACAGAAGAAAAGAATAAAATAATATTATCTCTCTTTCAGATGAAAAATAAAAATTACTGAATATTTTTCAATATTAAAATGTTTTGAATGAACATTACTTGATAATACTATCTACTTACTTATTTAAAGAATAGCCAAGTATTCTAAAATAAATATTTCTAGTTATCACAGGATCTGTTATTTGGTAAGGGGATCTGGCAAAGTACTAATTCATTTCTCAAAAAGACAAATGAATTTCTACTGAGAATAAAGGTGACTCTTATTTTTTTTTAATCTTAGATATTTGGGTTATAGTAATAAGAAAAATGAGTAAGTCAAAGAGGAAGAAATGTTTGGATGCAGAATTAAGCTGAACTAAAGACTTGGTATAGGCACAGTTCCTCCTAAATTCTGTAGAATATTCACTGTTTTGAGATGCTGGCAGAAACACAAACTGACCCTGGAACAACATGGAAAACAATTTCTTCCTGTGATAATGTATTTTAGTCATCTATTGCTGTGTAACAAGTAACACCAAATCTTAAAGACTTAAAACAGAACGTGCTGATTATCTTAGAGGAATCTGGGCCTAGATTATCTGGGTCCTCTGGCTCAGGGATTTTCACAAGGCTATAACCATGGTCTTTTTCGCAGCTATCTCCACATTCATGTGGGGCAGGCCCACTTGAGGTTATTTTGGTGGTTGTCCATGGAGTTCAGTTCCTCACTGGCTATTGAACTAAAGGCCTCTTTGTTCACTGCTGGCTGTTGGCCAAAGTTGTTAAAGCCAGCAAGCGAGTCTGCTAGCAAGACAGAAGTCATCATTTTGAAACCTAATCAATAAAATATTCTACTCACTAGACACAAATCAGAGATCCAGCCCTCATTCCAGGAGAGGGCATTATACCGAGTAGGGCTACCAGGAGGCAGGGATTATTGGAGGTCATCTGGGGTATTGGTCTATTGCATTAGGTCATTATAAGCTCAGCCCAAAGCCACATTTCCTTTTGCATTAAGATTTTTTTTCTACTGGATCTCATGAAAATCTTTGACCTGAAGTATATTAAGCCAAGAAATTCACAAATATGTGAAAAGAGAAGTTGCTTCAGTATAAGTAAAAATTTTGTTCTTAGCTATCTATGAAAATTATAAAATAAAGTTCAGAAGCATCAGAAATTCTAGAATATGATAGTTATCCATATAGCAATGACTTTAGTACAAATCAAACTAGTCTATACAAATAGGATCTATTGATTGGTCAGCACAGCACATTTTTGGTGTTTTTAATGTGAATGTCTTTAGTTAAGTGTGTTCTCTCTAGTCCCTCACTGACATCTACACTGCTCCTGGACATTGGACAACCCTAGGAGGTTTCTCATGTAACTAAGAAACCCAGCATGAAACCCTTTGTACTAGGACTCCCTGTGATGTAAGGTACCACTTGGCAGAAGCTGTTTAGACATTCCATGAATCCAAGATACCCCTATTTCTCAGTTTCTTAGTGATGGAGTGTTATAGAATATCTTTCATGTTCTGGAGGAGGACTAGCATTATGGAGGGACAGAATATAACTTTCGTTATTATGCTTAGTGTAGGTGGTTAGCAAACCAAGGTAGCAAACATTTTAGGTTTTGTGGGCCACATATGGTTTCTGTCATATATTCTTCACTATTTTGTTTCTATCTAAAAATGTAAAAACCCTTCTTAGCTCCAGGCTGTATGAAAATGACTGCAAATTGGATGTGGCCTACAGGTTTTAGTTTGTTAACTATGAAAGATTAGTTTTCTGAAATTTTTCAATGTTCAAAACTATAACATTATAATTTTCAATTTTAGAAGACACATTTGTTAAAAAGTTATTCAAATTTATTTATTTCATAAGTTCTAACAAATTTACTTAATATGTTTCTTTACATCTACTAACATATTAATTGAATATAAAATATTAAGTAAATGAAAGGCCACGTGTCATGCTAGGCAATTTGTGGGCCATTTTGATTAGCGAAAATTTCCTCAGGAAATTTGGTTGCATTAGTGTGTTAAAATTTTATCCCTTTCAAGACACCTGGGTGGCTCAGTTGGTTAAATGTATACCTTTCGCTCAGGTCATGATTTCAGGATCCTGAATCAAGTCCCACATGGGGCTACCTGCTCAGGAGGGAGTCTGTTTCTCCCTCTGCCTGCCACTCCCCCTGCTTGTCTTCTCTCTCATGCTCTCTCTCTGACAAATATATAAATAAAATCTTAAAAAAAGTTATCCCTTTAGACAAACCATAAATGACTCAATCTCACAAAACAAACTGAGGGTTGATGGGGGGAGGGGGGTCGGGAGAGGGGGGGTGGGTTTATGGACATTGGGGAGGGTATGTGCTATGGTGAGTGCTATGAAATGTGTAAACCTGGCGATTCACAGACCTGTACCCCTGGGGATAAAAATATATTATATGTTTAAAAAAATAATAAAATTTAAATTAAAAAAAAAGTTATCCCTTTCATTTTTCTCTTTTTATGAACTTGTTATTAATAAGATATTAGGTCTCTTGAGTTAATTGTCTTTTTTATCACATTTTCCCACTCATCATTGAGTTTTGATCATGCTTTTTGAGAGACTTCCCTAATTTTTATCTTTCAATCCTTGGATTGTCCTTTAAATAGTTCCAAGAGCTGTGTTTTCCAGTTGTTCATTTTCCATAGCATTCTCTTGTTTTATAGCCTATCTGCTCTAATGGCTCTGAGGATAGTAATTAAAAATAACGCTTTGAAGAAAACCTTTAAAGAACTCCAAGGTTGTTTTCCCCCCTATTGTGCTCTCTTTCTTTTGTATTGGAGCCCTTTCTCAAATGCCTCATACAATTTCATTCCCATGAATATTTCATAGTGAGACTCTGATAAGTCGATCGAAAGCCACATGTGGTTTAGCTTGATGACTTCTCACTTATTGGCTGTTTTTCTTGTTCTACAAAAACCACTGGTAGAGGTATATCCCAAGGACTACTAAGTTCTGCAAAGAAAAAATTGCAAATCTCTTGCCTAAGGTGGGGAAATGGGAGGAGCTTAGCTCAATATATAGCACAGGAAGGAGGATGGAGGATAACTGCATGTAACATTTGTAGTGTACAGAAATTCAGTTTTGCCCTTTGCCTTCTTATTACTTTCATCTGTACTTTGATTCTCCTAGTCCTAAACCCCTCTCAGTCCTAGCAAGTAAGCTGTCACTCTGCATGCACTATCCAGCTTTGTGATCGGAGCTTCCTCAGTCTCATTAAATCTATACATGTTGTTTTCTAGAAATTGATTGGAAATTTCTCCTCTGTTTCTGTCCCTCTTCCCATGTTTTCTTTGTATTTGGCAGTTTTTTCTCTTTAATATTATTTTTTTAATCATTTTTTAAATTTATTTTCAGCATAACAGTATTCATTGTTTTTGTACCACACCAAGTGCTCCATGCAATCCGTACCCTCTCTAATACCCACCACCTGGTTCCCCCAACCTCCCACCCCCCACCTCTTCAAACCCTTCAGATTGTTTTTCAGAGTCCATAGTCTCTCATTGTTCACCTCCCCTTCCAATTTCCCCCAACTCCCTTCTCCTAACTCCCCATGTCCTCCATGCTATTTGTTATGCTCCACAAATAAGTGAAACCATATGATAATTGACTCTCTCTGCTTGACTTATTTCACTCAGCGTAATCTCCTCCAGAGGATTGGGCGGGGGGAGATTAGGTAAATAGTTTACTGACTCCATGTATTTCATACTTAATTTGACTTCATCTTCCATTAATTAGCTTTAATATTACTGGAATACAGTTTGCCTTCATATTTGAATAATAGATTGGCTGGCTGTGAAAGTCAAAAGGTATTTTTCTCAGAACTTAGAAGATACCATTCCATTATCCCTTTGTATTGAGTGTTACTAGTGAGATGTCTGACTTCAATCTGACACCTGGTTGTTTAGAGGTAATTTTTGGTTAATTGACAGTCAACAAGATCCTGAGAACTTTTCCCCAACTTTATAGTAAAAAAAAAAAAAAACTGTTCAAACAAATAGGAAAGTCAAAAGAATAGTATAAGGAATACCTATGTACTTGTCACCTACATGAGGGTTTACCCACATTTGTTTGGTATCCCCCTCTCTACATGTGTGTATGCTCTTTTGCTTAACCATTTGAAAGTCAGTTTGGCCATCATGGGATTTCACCTTTAATTATTCAGCATACTTCTCTAAAGTATAAGGACAATCTTCCAGTAGCCACAATCCTTTCATTATCAAGGAAAATTAATACTTATTATTTTATAACTAGTATTTTATATTTTCTTCTCTTCTACATTTTAGAGTTTTTCCTTGATGTTTTGATATTTTACTTCTGTGTGTACGAAAGTTGGAGTTTTCTATTTGATTTATTTTTAATCTACTCTGCATGGCACTGAAGCAGTCTCATTCAGTCTTACACTAAGCTTTTCAGTTCTCACACATTTTCCTCTTTTTTTTTTTTTAATTTATATTATGTACCACCCTTTGTTCTCTTGGGCCGTCTTCCTCTGGAACTGCCTCTAGAATTTCTAGAGATGTGCCTGCTATGTCTCTTATCCTTTCTTCTATGCTTTCTGTCAGTTTATTCCTTTGGAATTCATTTAGGGACAATTCCTTAGTTTGATCCTTGGCTCACTAATTTGTCTTTGTTCATTTTTCTATTTATCCAATCTCCAGAATATTCTTTTAAACTAATCAGTTTTTAAATTGTGTAGATCTCTATTTGAGTATTTGGTGGATACAAAATCTTCCTGAACCTCTCTGGGGGGAAGCTGGCTCCCTTTATACATTTTCTAAAGTTTAATTTGGTTTTCTGTATTAACTCTATTACTTAGTAGTTTTCCCACAGATAGATTGTGATTACTGGTTGTGTGCTCATCTTTATTTGCATTTCTGTGGATATAACATGTTTCACCGCAGTTTTGCTCTTTTGATTATAAGGAAGGGATGCAGTGTACTGACAGATGGGGTGGCTAATAGTTTCCTTTTATGTGGTTTTTTCCACTGTTCCTGTTTTGCCAACATGGCACCAACCTGATTCTTAGTAGGAGTCCCTGTCACTCTTTTTTTGTCAGGCACATGCACTACTGCTATGTGCTCAAATGTCATAAACCATGTCCATGAGTTGCTGGGGCTGGATCCCTAAGGAGTGTGTAGATACCTCTCAGGATTGTTCTCCTGAGGAGTAACATAGAACATTTGCTATCTGTCACTTCCTGACCCCCATTGGTTGAGGGTTCCTCAACAAGTTGCTAATACTCCTGAGCTCGTGGACTGCAAATTCATCCAGAGCAGTCTTTTATGTCCTGTGCTGCTACAGTGAGAAGCCTTGAGCAGGGAACATATGCACCTGAGGTGTTAGTCCTGTTAGTATGTCATTAGACAAAATGTTCATGGAGTTCTTTGCCATAACATGGCTGAAATCAAGGGTGAGGCTGAGAAGGTGTAAGGCAGGCATAAGTGGCAATGATATAGGGAATGAGGTAGGAAATTTTAGGCAAAAGATATTAGACTTTCTGCAGTTATGGTTCTTATGAGACATAAGAGAAGCTTAATAAAAACAAAGGTTGCTGCTTGCTGTTTCCTCTCTTTAAAAAGACAATAACCTACCCAAATGAGCCTGAAGTGACAACAGCTCTTCACAACACTCAAATCTGATTCAAAGGAATACATTTTAGACCAAGATTTTACAAACAACCTCCAAACTCTCTCATTGCCATTTTTTGGCATTATGTCCTTATTTCAGGATCCATCCAACACTGTTAAAATTCACAACATGGTAATGAGAAAGTGCACCAGCATTAGGAAATAGGGAGGGAACTAGTGACATATGCTGTCTTCAGCTATAGCAAGGACATTTGTCTTGGGGAGTCTGTCAGTTTCTTTTCTCTCCTTGCTCCTTATGATTTTTAGCATCTTCCCACAGGTCCTGAAGGATCTGGACTTGAGCAGACATCTCAGAAGAGGATTATAACTTCTCAATCAGTATTAGATTCAGTGTATGCCAAAATTATGTGTCACTATATATATATATCCACTACAGGAAATTATTCTCATAAGAATGATGGACAAACTTGTGCTGAATAGCTTCATTTTATAGAAAAATAATAATAGAGGGTATGTAATTGGATCCTAGAGGACAAAAAGGGAAAAGATTATCAGAGGGTATTTACCTCTAACTCCCACTGTTTATGGAAATCTTTCACATTACAGTTTCTCCTGGATATACTCCTTACAAAGCTTCCATTTAAAAAAAAAAAAAAGGAAAAATATATCATATGAGTGAAAGCAGCAAAAACAGAAACAGTTTTAAGAACGTGGAAAATACCATCCATTCCATGTCACTACAGTAACAGCAAGTTTGAGGTCAGGGTTTCTGACATTCATAGCTGCAGAGGTAGGCAAGGGTTAGATCATGAAGAAGTACCCAGTAAGTGGCCTAGGCGTTATTCTGTAGGCAGTCACTGAAGGGTGTTAAACAAGAAAATGATACAATCAGCCTTCATCTAAGAAGAGTAATTAGAAACTTTGTGGAGAATGAAAATGAAGGGATAAAACATGTAGCAGAGAGAGTATGTAGGCATCTCTTGCGTCTCCGAGTGGGTTATGATAGCAGCCTGATGCCTGGCAATAAAACTGTGGCTGAAGAAGAGAGTTGTAATCCATGACTAAGTTAAGTGTGGTATAAACAGTGAGGGAGGAGGGAGCTAAAAGATACATCAGACTTTAAGCTTGATTTAGGGTGGCTGCTTGTATAGCCAGTGCATATTGGGTTATGTAGAAGTGCTTGAGGAAAGAATGCAGTGAAAAGAGATTACTTTTAGAAAATACTGGATTTAGGTTTTCTCAAAAAATAATTATTGGGTCCAGCCAGCTAGTGAAAATCTTAAGAAGGGGAGAAAGTTGAGTTGAAAATACAGATTTGGAAGTCAAACTATACTGATGATAGTTCAAAATACAGAAGATGCATTAATTTTAGATACCTTTTGTCTATGATTTTGGCAGGGAACTGAAAAAAGAATCCAAAATTAAGAATACATTAAAGAAAGAGATTCACTCATAGAAATGGGGGTAGAAGTAAGAAAATAGTGTGTCTTAGAAAACAAATAGTATATCTTGGAGAAAATAAAGTAGTGTATCTTGGAGAACATTTTAAAAAGAATAACATTATCAGTGTTATATAAAGTAGAGGGATCTAGTAAGGCTGTTAAATTTGGTGACAACATTATTATGGACCCCAACAAAAACAACTGGAAGGATGAGTAGGGAGAAGTTAGACCAGAGGAAAGAAGGTAAAAATGGACTGGTAGTAAATAAATTTGTAGATAGTATGGAAAATTCAGAATGAGAAAAAAAATTAAAAAGCACTCAAATCACTGAATGCTTTGAGCATACTCTGAGTAGAAGGTGACATTGAGAAGATGTGTGAGGACAAAAAGATAGCTTGTGAATTTAATGGCAGAAGGAAAGTCATGGTTTACATTGAGAAGAGTCATTGCATGAAACAAAAGGGAAACTTACATTAGCTGATAGAAGGGCAGACAGGAGGCACAAGTGGCTTGTGAAGTCAGAGCCCAGAAGTCTGATTTTATCAGTCTGCAGTGTTGTTCAATTTAGAGCTCACTATCCTCAATAGAGTAGGAGAAAAAGTGGATTATTTCTTGCCTTTTGTCCAGGGTCAGGGAGTATGTAGAATGGGTAACAGAAAGAAAGATTGTAGGTAACTGAGCGGCTAGTGAGAAGGTAGAGAGGATCAATCATGAGGTTCAGACCAAGTTGGAAAGCTACTAGTGAGGGAACACACACACTTGGGTGAGGTGAGATGAGGAACTGAAGAGAGGGAGGGTGGGGGGCGGGGTAGGGAGTAAAGACAAGGAGATCCTTTGAGAATAAGAAGGTCAGGAGGTGGTGGTAAGAGTGTGGGATATTGGAATCTGTGATTTCTGAGGCCTGAACGTATTCTTCAGAACAAATTGGACAGACTGATTTTGGGGCTTCAGGACAAAAGATAAAGACCCAAAGAATTACCTCTATCTCACGTAACTCTCTCTTCATCAATGCCCCAGATTAATACTGGGACATAAAGCAGCACAGTGGTTATCAATTTACAACTTTTCTGATTCCTGGCCCTTTTATCTTATCATTCAAGAGAAATCCAGTTAAAAGCAACCATTAATGGGAGCCTCGGAAGAGCTGACTATGCAGGAGAATGGGAAAGTTAATCTATTAGACATTCCCTCAATCACCACTCAGGCATAATGTGATTATGAGTGGTCTCTAGTGGGGACATTTGCAAGGTGGGAATATTGTACCACAGGAAATATCATATTATATACTTGTTTCAGTATATTTTAACAAAATGCTATGTGATGGAATAATCTGATACTAGGTGTAATGTTTAAAGATACGTCAAAGAGAGGATGACTTAGCCTAGAGGTTTTGAAACACTATGGAAAAAATGGAAATCTTGGGTTGTTCTCATTAACTATTGTGGATAACCACTATATTTCCCAATCTGCAAAGTATGCAAATTGTAGAATATTCACAAAAAAGTTTTTGGAAAATGGCAACAAGGAAGTAGCTAATCTAAATGATTTTTCTTCCAGAGCAGATTATTAACATTTTCCATTGTACCCTTAAATATTATCACCTACAACTCACACAGAAATTGGAGTACACTATAGTCCATTTCTTTTTTGGTTACAGATCTGTCATCTCTGAAAGCTTCATGAACTTTTTTCAACCCAAAAAAAACGTAAGAGTAGAAATTACCTTAAGCATTCTTTTATTCTTGGATCACTTTATAACATTATTCAGATTTTCTGGCCTCTTCCTTCAGGGTTGGTACTCTGATCTTTCTGGGGAAAATAGGCTAAAGATTAACAATTGAACTAGGTACATTGCCAGTCTAAGCAACTTTTTAATATATCTTGGACTGAGCTGGTGAAGTTCAGTAATTAGCATCATAAACACATCATTTTCTTTGCTTTGCTGGTTTACATTGTTTATATACTCTACGGGTATAAGTTTTTTTAAAAAGTCCACCCCTGTACTTAAGTTTTCTATCCCATCAGCAAAGTTTAGCCAGATTGGGCCCAAAACATACCTTCTGATAGAATGAGGTATCCTCCAAATTACTGACATCAAACTCTGCTGCTCAATCAAGGGTGTATACATTTAGGAAAAAGACACTGTTTGACCAATTGAATGTAAATGTTTAATAATTTAGAAACACAAGAGCACAGCTTGCTTTGATTTATTTTGCAACTTTCCAGCTCCAACCTGGCCTCAGGCAACTATGTAATAGAAGTTCCAGCCAAGTGAAACGTTTCTTTCTTTTCTTTTTTTTTTTTTTTTTTTTAAGCATAAGGGAAAAATAAAGGTTAAAAATAAAAAAGGCAGATTGAAATCCTTTTCAATCCTTAACTGTCTCAGGATCACAGAAAAAGAACAGAGATGTGAGGTAAGGCATCATGAAACCAATAAATTGGGACAGGAACAGATTGGAAAGCAGAAGCCTTCTGTGTGTATGTGTTAACTCCACATACAGTAAATTCCTTTATTTCAATTTTTCTAACTCCAAAATATTAGACTTGCTCAGTTTTTTCCCAGTCACCAAAAGAGGTCTTCCTTTGCATATCCTGTCCCACACTTAAAACTCACTGGGAATAAATCTGTGTACATCTCTGCCAACACAACACTCGCCCCTAAAGATAACTTGATAATATAGTTGCATTCCAGAGAAGGGTGAGGGTGGACATTCAATAGAAGAGGCTATCCAGTGTGTGCTTCCCTGGTTCCCAACTCAGTGGGGTTTTTTTCTTTGCAGAAGCCTATGGGAAATTAATTCAGTGAGAAAGAGCTCAGGGCATAGTGAGCACGGAAGCAGACACATGATTTCTGAAGGAAAATCTCCTCAGACTAATTCACAAGGGAGAAAGAGCTCTAATGTTTCTCTTGTGGTTGTGTTGTGCTTTACTGCACTTTGTAATAAACGCTCTGGTCAAAAGACCCAAGTTCTGATGAAGTGGCACAAAACTGCATGTCATCCCACAGCCTCAGAAAGGAGGTCTTTCTGTTTTTATTTTAAGCATACCATAACATGGGATCCCACCAGTCTTTGAGAACTGAAATATAACAGCACACAACTGTTGTTTGGATTGCCTGTAAACCACAAAAGAATAGCCACAATGCCAGCAACTTTCCTTCTCAGCTCCAGCCCAATGTTCTAAAAGCTGTATCCTGGAATTCTGATGTGGAATATCATTGACTTCAGGAGGGAAAAGTGGTTTTAGAAGACAATGACTGATTAGTTCTAATGTAGCATGTGGTAATAGAAAGTGCCTTAGATAGGAATTTTAGTTGTTTTTTTTTTCCACCCTAGTAACTAACCTAGTAATTGAGGTCAAATCATTTGGATCCCTTCATTCAACAGATGAGAAAATTAATGTTGATTGCAATGAGTTTCCTTATCTGTAAGTGAAAAAGTCAAAGTTTGAACTTCATCGTCTATAAGACCTTTCTAGAATTCTAAACTTTCCCTTTTTGCTTTGGGAGGAGTTGTATCACTGACGTAAAAAGTACTAGTTACTTAATACCCTCCATTTTAATGATAAATGCTTTTTAGGAAATTATTTTTCTTAATTCCTAAGGAAATTAATCAATGTACTAATTTTTTAAAATTATTTCCTTGGCTAATTACCTCTAGAGCTGATTGATAAGAGGGGATATGCAATTCTACTTCCTGGAGGACCTTAGAAATTAGGATACAAGTACTTCTCAGTTACAATGGGATTGAGTAATCAAACTCCTATTTAAGGGAATAATGAAGCAGGACTCAGAATTTAGGCAATAATTATTTATTACTTATTGCCATTGCTATTCACTAGAGTTCCTTCTCCTTTCCCCAGATGACCAGAGCAGGTATGGTGGCTTTAGGAAAACTTGAGCCAAACCTTTGGGATAGTCTGCTTCTAAGTCAGTGGAAGGGAGGTGGGAAGCAGTAGAAAATGGTGCATAGTTTATTTCAACTTTGACTTTGGGTTATTTGTGAATTTCTCTCTGTTCAGATTAATTGAGAGTTGAGTATTTGTCTATATAACTAAATGTCCAGAACAAAATGGACAATTTACCAAGGTCATTTCTGGTCTAATCATTTGATGATCCTCAAGTCCATGCTCAGCACTTTCTTCATATTTACTCTTTATCTCAGACCTATACTTAAAGATGCAGAAATATTTTCATGGAAAAGAACACTGGCATACAGTGTAATTATAAGAGAAAAATATTTTACTAAATTAGAAACATTATTTAAACATTTTTGTTCTTCCATTGCTTGCTCTCCTAGCTCTTGGATGGCAAATAATAATCACATCAGTTATTTTTTACCAAGAAAGGATTGGGGATCATCCACTTGGCATTGAACTGCTGAGGATGCTTCACATGGTCAGTCCACATCAAATCTCTGTAACCAAGGTGATTTAATCCATGCAGAATAACTCTGTGAGCATTAGAAAGATTTACAGGCATTAAAGTCACTGAATCCAAATGGACCAGGCTTTTGTAACAGGTCAGGTGTTGCCATAAAGGAATATTGTTCTTCCTTGGATAAAAAAGGGGATGGTCATTGGGACAAGAATGGAGAGTAAGTTCTTTGACATTAGGGGTTAGTAAAGAAGGTAGGAGGGTAGAGTGGTAATTCTGGGCAATTACATGGCTGTGACTAAAAATCTCTCCAAATTCAACCACCCTGGAAATTGAGCGTGGATCTTGTAAAAATGTCTTTATGTGTGTACTCAAATAATCTCTTATAAATAAGACTGAAGTTGGGGGTACTCAGGCCTACAATGGCACAGAGTTATCATAGTTGAAAAAGGACACTGAAGGGAGCTTTCTTCTCTCTGCGGATAAGCGATGGGGGACAGTGGGGCTTATAGTTCACCAGGGCTTTTCTCTGCAGTGGTCACCAGCCACAGCACCTCCCTGGGACTCGGCAACAACCTGGGACCCTACCTGGGTGGCTGTGTTCCCTGTGTTTCAATAGCGACACCGTGTGGCAGCAGTTGTAAAAAGAATGGCTTCTGCCACTGAGGGAGCAGGTTTTCTGGTCCTTGGGAGTTTAGGAGTTCTAACAGGAAGGAGAATCCTTGAGAGAGAAGGAGAAGAATGATTGCATCCAAATGGATCATGGCATTATCTGAAAGGGAGCCTTTACCTCCCTCCTTCAAAATGGAGAAGACAGAGGAGAACTCATCTACTGTGTGCCTTTAGGAATGATCTCTTCACTCAACAGGGAAATCAGGATAAGTAGTTTTAGGGCTCACCAAGATTTAGTGTGAATAGCAAAACAAATCAAAGTACATACCAAACAAATTACCACATAATTTCTCTGAAGCAAGGCCTTAGGGTAGAAGCTAAGAGCTTGGGCTTTGGCTCAGACTTACTGGGCTCAAACTCACTTCTGCCACTTACTATGTTTGAGTTTGGAGAAGTTATGTAACTCTGGGCTACACATTTCTTATCTGTATAGTGGAAAGGAAATAACACACTTCACAGAATGATTTTGAGAATTTAATGCATGAATCTACATCAAATGCTTAACCCAGTCACCTGATTTGCAGGATGTTATTCTTTTTTTTTTTTTTTTTTTACCTTTTTATGTTGTCTTGCTGCTTATCTTGCTCTAAGACTCCTCTACTTTCATTAAGTCGGTATTTATTCCATAAGGCACTAACCAGATCTTAATTTCTGTCTTATTTGTTCTCTTTTAATTTTACATCTATTATTTCTGAAATATATTTCAGTATTATATTTTTCTTAGGTTTTGCTTTGTTTTGTTGAGTAAATAGCCATTACTTGAGACTTTCTAGTGCAAATGTAATGTAAAGATCACACTGTTAAACACCTATGGGGGCCAGATGGGACTATAAATGATTAAAGCAGACAAGATGAGAAAAACAAGGCCTCATGATTCTTAGTCTACTCTGCAAGCATCTGGTAGTCAGCTGACTGTTGGCAGGTGAAGAAGCAAGAAATATAGTTTTTGAATGTGGAATTCTCTCATCTTAAACATAGACCAATAATACAAATTTTTGAAAACATCATGTGCCAATCAAAACACATTTTGTGGGCCAGAGACAGGCCATGTCAGTTTGCAATCTCTAAGTCATCTTCTTGGGTAAATACAGTTTAGGATGAGTGCCACCTAGTGGTAAGAATTATAATTAGAAGGCAGTAAGTAACTTACATGCCATTCATAGTTTATTATTATAATGTTAAGTATAAATGGTATTGGTGTCCTCTAATCTTTCCCTAAATAATTATCCGTGAATGCTAGTGGAGGCATGTAGTTTTGGGAACCTCTTTTATCACAAGCTATGCTATCATAAAGGTGACTGCGTAAACACTGCCCCAGAATTGTTAACTGTAAGATCCCTTACATTCCATCCTACACATTTTGGGGATTCTATTCTTATAAACTGTGCTATATGAAATCACTGTCTTAAGCCTTTGTCTTGATTTTTACTTTGTGTAGAATTGGTCTGAGATGGGACTGAGGGAAAAGGAAAGAAAAGATGGGTTAATGATGGATAAGGGAGTAAAAACTCAGGCTATCTACCATTTCAATGTTTCCTTTCCTCTATTTTTGTGGAATGCCTATTCTAGCTTCTGAGATTGATTTTTCTTATAAAACCATGATATTTTAGTTTATTTCTTTGTATCTTAAAATACTCTTACATATATCTATGAGGCCCATGATGATGATGACCTTTCAATAGACCAAAGGTCAGCAAACTATGGCCTGTGTGACAAAAATGTCCTGACACATGTTTTTGTAAATGAAGTTTTATTAGAACCCATGCATGCTCATTTGTTTACATAATGTCTATGGCTGCTTTCTTATTACAGTCCCAAAGTTCAGTAGTTGTGATATACAGCCAAAAGTATTTCTTATCTGACCCTTTACAGGAAAATTCTTCTGACTCCTGCAGTAGAATTTTTTTTTTTTTTTGAAGAAATGATCTTGATGTTTAATTTATTAATCCATGATTTTTTATGACAATAAAATCCTTTTTCTTTAATTTCTTTTCAGTGTTCCAGAATTTGTTGTTTATGCACCACACCCAGTGCTCCATGCAATACATGCCCTCCATAATACCCACACCAGGTTCACCCAACCCCCCACCCCCTCCCCTCCAAAACCCTGTTTGTTTCTCAGAGTCCACAGTTGCTTATGGTTCATCTCCCCCTCCAATTTCCCCCAACTCACTTTTTCTCTCCATCTCCCCATGTGCTCCATGTTATTCCTTATGCTCCACAAACAAGTGAAACCATATGATACTTGACTCTCTCTGCTTGATTTATTTCACTCAGCATAATCTCTTCCCGTCCCGTCCATGTTGGTACAAAAGTTGGGTATTCATCCTTTCTGATGGAGGCATAATAGGCCATAGTATATATGGACCACATCTTCTTTGTCCATTCATCTGTTGAACGGCATCTTGGTTCTTTCCACAGTTTGGCGACTGTGGCCATTGACGCTATGAATATTGGGATACAGATGGCCCTTCTTTTCACTACATCTGTATCTTTAGGGTAAATACCCAATAGTGCAACTGAAGGGTCATAGGGTAACTCTATTTTTAATTTCTTAAGGAATCTCCACCCCTGTTTTCCAAAGTGGCTGCACCAACTTGCATTCCCACCAACAGTGTAATCACCATCCATTTACTTATCTTTCTGCATACTCATATTTTAAGTGTGTCTCTTTTATAAATAGAATGTTGCTGCATTTTATTTAATCCAACCTTAGTTTTTATTTAACTGTCAAATTCAATTAAACTGATGTATTCATCATTTATTTTTGCCATCTTATTTTGTGATTTTTTTCTGTTTTTACTCTGCACTCCATTTTCCCCTTCTTCCAAGCTTTTAGTAGATTGTTTTATTTAACAACCCAATAATACTTTTAAAGCTTTTGTTCTAGTTCTCTTCTAAAATAGTCTTACATTTTAGGCATACACGTTACTTTAAAAGGTTGAATGTTAATATTTTTGTCCCTCACTGAAAAGGCACAAATTCTTAGAACACTTAAATGCCAGATCTAACATTTACTTATTTTACTTTTGACTTATTTTTATACTCTTCAAATAGGTTGTAATAATTATAGTAATATTCTATATAATAAATTCTTGTTCATATTTACCCCAATGTTTGTCACCTCTATTATTTACCACTGATTCTTGCTTTGAAGTTCTTCCTTTAGGTTACATTTCCTTTTTCTGGAAACACATTTCTTAAAAGATGTTTTAAGGAAGGTCAATCATATAAGAAATTGGAGCTCAATTTCTTATATGAAGAGAAAAAGACAAAGGATAGGGAAGAAGGAATATTTCAAAAGATAATCTTTCAAGAATTTTATAAATCTGACCAAAGATAGTAATATATTCAAGATGTGTATAAAGTCCAAGCAAGGTAAATACAGTGAAATCCACAATTTGACACATCAGAGTCAAATGGCTGATAATGAAAGAAAGAAACTATTGAAGCAAACAAAGAAATGAAAGATATATTACTTTTTAAACTGTAACAATTTTATGGACAGCTGATTCCTTAACAGAAATGATGGAAGCCAGAAGACAATGTAATGACATATTTAATGGTGAAAGAAAATAACTGCTTTGGAAATCCCTACTAAATGAAAATATACTTTATAATTGCAAATTAAATAGTTTTCAAGTGGATGTAAACAGGATTTACCACATCAAATATTAAGGTAAACACTACAGGGGATTCTTCAGACAGAAGTAAAATGATCCCTGACAAACACCCAAAAACTTGAGAAGGAAATATATCACTGGTATTGGAAAATTCATTTATAAACATAAAATATTTATAATAAAAATTAGTAATATTTTGGGATTTTTACATATATAAAATTAAATGCATAATAATAACAAAATATCAGAGGGTGTTAAAAGAAGTTTAAAAAATCATAAGTTATCTAATTGTTAAGTAGAATAAAACTATTATATGAAATGATAATAAGTTAAAGTTTCAAAGGATGCCTATTGTAATTTCTGGGGTAACTATATTTATATATAGTATATGTATAGATAAATAGAGAATATATAGATATAAATATATAGTGTAAATATACGTATCTCTTTATAAATGTATAGCAAGCTACATAAACTATATACATCTATTCATGTATTTACATGTCTTACTAGTTAAGAGAGGGAAAATTAGAACAATAAAATATTTGATAGAGGAACGTAAAACAGATCATATAAATAGAAAACAAATAGTTGGTAGATATAAAGGCAGTATTATCAATAATTGTATTATGATTATACTAAATATTCAAATTAAAAAACAAAGATTTTCAGACTAAATAAGAAAACAACACAAAACTATATGTGCCTTAAAAGATACAAGTTTTAAATGTAAGGATATAAAAAGATTGCAGCAGGACAAAAAAAGATATTCTATATATAGCTCTACTAATACCAGATAAAGTGGACTTTAGGGCAAAAAATATTAATAGAGTCAACAAGAGACATTTGATTTTACTAAACATGTAAATCTATCGGAAAAAAACAATTCAAAATTTGTATGTATCTCTTACCTAATCACTTTAGGGCAAAAATTGGCAAAATTTAAAGGAGAAAAGACAAATTCATAGGTACAGTGGTGAACTTAAACATGCCTCTCTCAGTAGCTGATAGACCAATCTTAAAAAAATTAGTAAGCATATATATATCTAAAAATATGATTAACCATATTGACTAATTGACAAATGCAGAAAGCTGCACCCAGAAATGATAGTATGCACATTCTTTTCACGGCATATGGAACAGTTACCAAAATTGGTCATGTGATGGGCCATAAAATAATTTCCAACAAATTATGAAGGATTTAAATCATTCAGAGGATGTTCCCTTACCACACTGTAAGTACTCTAGGAATCAATAACAAAAGGTAACTATAGAATATATAGTTACCTAAATATTTAGAAATTTAATAACATATTTCTAAATAATCTTGAGTAAAAGAAGAAAGCAGTATTTGGAACTAAATGTTAATGAAAATAAAATTTGTGACATATAGATAAAGCTGAGTTTAGAGGAAAATATATGACTTTAAATATATAAATTAGAAAAGAAGGCTGAAAACAAGCTATCTAAGTAAATATTTCAAGAATATAGAAAATGAAAAACAAATTGAATTCCCTTTTAGAAAATAGGAAATAAATAAATCAAAAATATGTTTCTTAAAAAGACTAATAAAGTTGATAAGCTTTGGCAAGAGTGATCAAGAAAAAAAGAAGAGAAAGGCAGAACTTAGCAATATCAAGAATGGAGAGTGGAAATGGTTTTATCACCAAACAATATTTGTGTACCTATCTCTTCTTCAACTGACATCCCACTGTCTTGTTCTAGTTTTAAAAGTTTTGAATAAAGGTAGAAAAAATTATCTCAGCATGTTCTTTAAGATTGTTTTGACTATTCTTGAATCTTTGCATGTTGTAAATTTTAGAAACAGTTTGTAAAATTTTAAAAAACAACCTTGGGATATTGATTTGGTTTGTGTGAATGGATGGATCAATTTTGAGAGAAATGACAAATTTATAAAGTACTGAACTTTCCTAACTACATATCTTCTATTTCTTTAGGTCTTATCTGTTTTTCTCTAAATAATATTTTTCTCTATATGGATATTGCACATCATTGAGACTACTTTTTTTAGGTATTTGGTATTTTTAATTATATTTCAAATTGTATGTTTTACAAAATTTTATCTTGTCTTTCTTGTTGGTATAGTACATGGAAACAGTTTTTAAGCAAGGATGTGACATAATCACATTTGATATTTAGAAAAAAAGTGTTGACAGTGTGGAAAGTGTATTAGAAGAGGAACAAGCTTGGGAGGCAAGAAAATGTAGTAGATTTCTGCATAACACACATGATGTCATCTAAAATAAAATTGTGGCAATGCAAAAAAATTAGTTATAAGAGAGTGATTCATAGTTTGTATAATTAGCAGACATGAGCTGAGGGAGAAGAAAGAATTCATGATTACTCTAACATCTGGAGGGATTGTAGTATTATTCACAAAGGTGGAGGAAGAAACACTGGGGCTTGAATGAAGAAAGTCAGGCCTAAAACTGGAACTCACTGAGTTTAAAATGGAACATCTAGGTAAAGCTATCCAGGATTTAGTTGAATTTAACAGGGATATGAAGTTCAGGAGAGAGATCTTAGCTGACACTATTACGTAAGTGGTAGGCACAGATATAGAGTTTCAAGAGATTACTTAGGAAGTGTGTAGGAAGAGAAGGAAGCTGTCAGTTGTAGAACCATAGATATACCAGTATTTAAGAGATAGGCAGATAAGTCAGACCTTAGGCGTAGGATTAAGGAAAAAGATAAAGAAGTAGGAAAAAATTAAGAAAAAAAATAAAGGCCAATGTAAAGGAAAGATCAGTGTCAAACACTGAAGAAATCTAGTTACAGAACAGCTGAAAGTTTTAAAAAAATCTTTTGAATTTATCACAAAAATGTCATGATGACCTGGGAGGATATTCCTAGCATCTCAGAAGTGAAGGCTGGACGATGATTCTCAGTCTACTCTGCTAGCCACTATAGACAGTACTCTTAAAGGAACTTTGTTGTGAAAGGGAAAAGAAAGAAGAAATAAAAATCAGGGGAGAGAAGAGGCAGGGGATATTTTTAATGAGAGAGAAGTAGTAAACATGTATGTAAACAAACAAACAGAAAGATAGTCTAGCCCTGGTTCTCAAAATTCAGCATGTGCAAAAGGGGAGGTGAACAATAAGAGACTATGGACTCTGAAAAACAATCTGAAGGGTTTGAAGAGGTCGGGGGGGGTGGGAGGTTGGGGGAACCAGGTGGTGGGTATTAGAGAGGGCACGGATTGCATGGAGCACAGGGTGTGGTACAAAACAATGAATACTGTTATGCTGAAAATAAATTAAAAAAATGATTAAAATAAAAAAATATATTGTCAAGGACACTCAGATAAAAGTGATTTCTGAGTTCTGCCTCACAGAGTTGCTGATTTAGTAGGTTTGAGGGGGAGCACTGGAATCTGTTTCTAACTAAATATGCCAAGTGAATGTGAGGTGTGTATTGGAAAGACCACAATTTTAGAAATATTCCAGTAAAGGGAAAGTAAACAAGAATAAAACTGATAAAACCTCGTGCATAGAGGTATGGGAGAGGGTGGGGTCTAGAGAACTAGGTGGTAGAATAAGCATTATAAAGGAAGGAGACATTTGTTTCTCTATGACAGGAGCTTAGGAGCAAGGTTTGCAATAGATGCACCCGTTTGTAGTAAGCATACCAAGATGATTGAGTTTTGTTCTAAAGGTTTCTTTGATTCTCTTTAAAATAAGCAACAAAATCATTTACTTTTAAAAACGGGCAAGACTGGAGAGTAGAGACATGAGGAAATCATTTTAAAACGGCTATTTTCAGGGAATGGGGATGAGATGAAATGGTCATGAACATGACCACATTGCTGGACATCTAAGGCCCAGGTGAAATTACATATTACAGACTTACCGTAACCGTGATCTATAAAGCTGTACTTTCTCCCCTTCTCTTCCTCCAGTCAGTCTTTATGTACTGGGCTTTGAATGGCTCTAAAGCTAGTTTTTGTAACATGTGTAGAAGAACAAAAAAGGTAAGCTAATTATGCCAGTTGTCTATTGTCTTTCAGTTCCAAATCCATCCTTCTTGACCTGCTTGGTGACACTGGGCCTGCACCCTGTCAACATTTCTCCTAGCCCATTGGCACAATGTTAGGCCTTTTCAGGAGAATGCTGGAGAGGTCCTTCTGTAAGGGGCTTCTTCTCCTTACACTGATGCTTTCCTTCTTGAGCCTGAGGTATAACTGCTGAGGGTAGCTTTCTTGTCAAGGACACTTCCTGGACTTGGGCAGCTTCTCCATCAGTGGTGCACTGGACCCCAGTGGGTGGCTTCTTGGCAAGTCTAGTCAGTCCTTGGGGGTGGGGTGGGATGATCTGAGAGTGTTTCTTTCTTGATTTGTTTCCCACAGCCCAAGAGCGGTGGCTGTTCCTTACCCTGCTTATTTTTTATGGTTCTTTTTATTCCTCTTCATAGTCAATCCCCTGTTACTATGTTTTTGTTAAAAATGCCCTGCCCACAGTAATCACTGGTGTAGCTTTACCTTCTTACTTCATCCTGAATGATTACACTAATTGAGTGTTTCCTTTGAAAATAGCAATTTGAATAAGTTAACATATATATTCATAGAAGGTAAAATAATGAGATAAATTATTTGAGGGTAAGATGAGGCAGGGAGTCCGATCAACTTGAATAACTTCTCCCCACACTCAATGACAAATATTGGTTTATTTGAATGTAAAGATGACTGGTTACTAGGAATGAAAGTAAAAGGAACTATTGAATGTCTGCATAAGAGACCCGGAGAGCCATCATTGTGGCTAATAGTTTTCCAAAAGTACATCGTTACATGCAGATTTTTTCCCATGTTAACAGTGACAAAACATCTGCAGAAATTTGTCTCTTTCCAACTTACTTGAAAGTTCACATGATATATGAGATGTTTTGACAAGTTATATTTAGCCAGCTTGTTTTTATATGTTAATAAAATATAATTTTCTGCTATGCCAGCTCCAAATCTACTCCCACTTGTCCTGCTTTGTGATACTGGGTTGGACCCTGCAAACATTGCTCCTAGCCAGATGGACAGTGTTAGGCCTTGTCAGGAGAGTGCCAGAGGGACACTGTGAGAAGAACGGGTTCCTGCCCATAGTGGTGCTTTCACCACTTAATTTTGAGGATAGCCTTTACAGTACATACAAAGCTCTACTTTTAATTCATGGCTGCTATAGGAAAGGCATATTCTTATTTAAGGAAAAATATGACAGAAGTATTTATTGTTTTCTATCATTAGAAAAGCAAAACTGGGGGCGCCTGGGTGGCTCAGTGGGTTAAAGCCTCTGCCTTCGGCTCAGGTCATGATCCTAGGGTCCTGGGATCGAGCCCCGCATCAGGCTCTCTGCTCAGCAGGAAGCCTGCTTCCTCCTCTCTCTCTGCCTGCCTCTCTGCCTACCTGTGATCTCTGTCAAATAAATAAATAAAATCTTTAAAAAAAAAAAAAGAAAAGAAAAGCAAAACTGTGGGTTCATGCTTTGTTGATATGCATTATCAGCATTTTTCTGGCCATGGATGAACACTTTATTCATTCAACAAACATGATTACTGATCTCTGGATAATACACACATCACCATTAAGTGCCAGGGATACAGAGGTGCATGAGTCATGATCATTGCCCTTGAGAAAACCTAAAATCAAACAATTACTTTTTTTCACATATTCTAAAAGTCACAGTTTTTGTCACATTTTGACATTTAATATCTAAAATTGGTAGCCCTGAGCCATGCCAGCCACCTAGCCGATGGCATCTTATCACTTATAGTTACTAAGGACCAGGATGCAGTTGGGAAATCATTGTCCTTGCCTGCGCATGGGGGAACTTGGGTGTAGCAATCCACCTTGCCATGTTAGTTACACAAATACACTAGTAGTCAAAAGTCTGCTGGAGGGAGAGATAAAACAGAATAGAATCCCCCTCTCAAAGGAACATGAAACAAGAAAGGTATGTCTCTGACCAGAAGGAGACTCCTCTAGGGTTTGTGGGTGGGAAAGTGAAGTGGGGTATCTATCAAGTATTACATTGATGGGTTAGAGGTCCTTCCTTACTGATCAAGCATGCTACTTTTTATTTAATTTTGTGCCCTGGGAGAGCAAAAGGAAAACCTCAACAATAAGTATAATGACTTTGTTGTTATGACTGATGGCATGACTAGACAGCTGCAGCTCTGAACACCGTACCAAACAAATATTAAATACTCATTTAAAAAGTAATGTGAGTCCTAGTTGTTTGAAAACCTACCACTGATTCCTTCTGGTTGACTTTTTAGTGTCAGCATTGAATGCTTGAAAAGCAAATGTCAGTGGTCTGGTAGAAAAGCCTGGACACAAGTGTGGAACCTCTTTTTAGTATGGGTTGTAGCCCAATTTCCTGATGCCCCTAAGGTGGTAAGGGAGAAAACATGGGCATCAACACCTCTGATTCAGAAGAGTTGAACTCTGCAGGGGAAGAAGCTCACCAAACTTATTTTGGTAATGTTTTTCTGATGATGTAAGCATGAGAGTTACGTATGATAAAAATTTTGGTCTAAATATGTCCAAAAGAGTTCTTTTAATGAATGTAAAATTAAAAACATATAGTTGGTAATTTTTTTCTTTCTTTTTTCTTTTTTGCATTTTATAAGTGATAGCATCATAGTTTCATAAAATTGCCACATAAAGAGATAACATAAAAAATATGAAGAATTTCTTTGCTGTGGACTTGGAACTTGTTATCAGATATTACTAAACATCAGTTAACTTTTAACCTTGGGAAGGGACTCAGTAAATAGTTTACCAAGGACTCAGAAATGAATTTCCCTATTTCCAATCTCCCATTTCTTCAGATATATGATTCCTATATACATGTTCTTAGAAGCAGAGCAACTAGATTGAAAATCCAGTGTGGAAAGAAAACAAAATTCCATAATCTACATTACTGCTAGTAGATTCTGGAATTTTTTGGTAAATTCATCACATTTCTGTGCATTGCTTCTAAGTCTAGCTTCTGTTAAATTCTGCCCCATGCCTCATTCCTTAAATAGTGTCTATGGATTGAGAGGGAGAGGGAGAGTTTATTGTTGTAGATTCACCCCATGAATGGAATTGGTTCTGTTAATTATGTTGCTCTTTCTATCCAAAGAGGCAAAAAGAAAGATTTCATTGATGCTTACAGGATATTTATGACATAATAAATACCTATATTTGCAGTGAAAAATAGGATGCGTAGCACACCGGTTCCTTTAGACCCAACAGCATGGCTGTCATAGAAGGGCACAAACCTAACAGTTTTTCTGTTGGTTTTCTGCAGTCCCAACCTAATGTTTCATTCTTCTGTCCTTGCTTATTTTATCCTCATTAGGTTCACAGAGAGTTTAAACTCATTCCCCACCCAGAAACCCACAGGAATCAAACAAATGTGTTTTGATGGATTTTTGTAGTTTCCTTTCAGATCCAGATGTTGGACAGCAGCCATCTTAGTAAAAACACTTGCTGCATGAGGCAGGTTTAAAAGGGAAGGAAATCTGAAGAAGAAATCAATTGGGAGAAACCTATGTTCAGTGTATCCACAAATTAAAATTTTTATTAGTTACTAGATAGTAATAACTTAAAATTTGAAGTCTATAATCCCTCAAAGTGACACTGACTTCCATTCACCAAGGCTGACCTGGCTTCAGCCATTGCTGAGTGCTCAATCAGCCAGCAGCAGGGACTAATATTCAGACCCCAATATGACATCCTGTCCTGGGTTGGCTGTGCCGAGAAAAAAAGGAAATAATTAGATTTTCATAAGATTACTGGACACTGCCTCTAGAACTGATATCAATTCAAGGATATTCAAAATGTCACTGTGGTCCACCAGTGAGAGCCTGTCTAATGGAGATCAGGTGATCAATGGAGTTTCAGCTCAACTCTCTCTCTTAGTGGGTTCAGTAGGTCCCTGAACTCTTACTCTGGTTATTTCCTTAATTCCAGAAAGCATAATTGGAATAATAGGCATACTTAGCAAGTAGCAGAATGCCCAGCAGTTTCAAATATTAGTGGTATTAGAATTGTCTTGAGGACTTATTGAAACACAAATCGCTGTGTGTCTGACCCAATAGGGCAGGGGTAGGATTCAAGAAATTGCATTTCCAACAAGTTCTTAAATGCTGCGCTGCTGCTGCTGGTAAGAGTGCCATTCTTTGAAAGTCATTGATTTAAGCCATGATAATGATGAAATATTTTACTTATCACTTCTTGATATAAATATTAGAGACCACAGAGATAGTTGTATGGGTCAAAGAATAGTATTGTAAGGGTCTAGACGGATCAGTGTGAGCATCCTGCCAATATAAATGGTGAGAAAATTTGGATACTGTGTCTGTAGATACAAAACCAATGAGTGAAATCTGGGAAATTAATTCAGGAATTAATGTTTAAATTTTTTCGTTAAGAGAAATTTTATTAAGTTTGAAATAAATGAAAATATTTTTCAGCTTTTCATTCTTTGCTGCAATGTGAAGATCATCTAAAATCAGATGAACTAGAAGTAGAAGCTTTAAAAATACTATATTGTAAAATATTTTCAATAAGAGTTTGATAAAGAACTATGTATTAATTTCTTAAGAGTTGCCATAACAAATTACCACAAACTGGTTGGCTTAAAACAATGTAAATTTATTCTCTCATGGTTATGAAGGCCAAAAGTCTGAAATCAATGTGTCAGCAGGGCTGTACTACCTCTCAAGGATTTAAGGGTGAAGGCTTGTGAGCCTCATTAGCTTCTGGAGGCTCCAGACATTCCTTGGCTTGTAGAAACATAACTCCATTCTCTGCTTCTGTCTTTACATGACATTCTTCTCCCTGTGTTCCCAAGCCTTCTCCTGGTCTTACAAGCACACTTGTCATAGATTTAGGCCCCATCCAGTTAATCCAGGATGACCTCATCCTTTACCTAATTACATTTACAAAGACCCCTTTCCCAAAAAAGTTTACATACATGGGTACGAGGGGTTAGGGCTTGGACACATAATTTTAGGGGCCATTATTTAAACCATAACTCATAAAAGAATCCCTTCCACCTGATTTAGTGTTCACTAAAATTTCACATATTTAGAATTTTGAGAAGCAAAGAGTGGGATATACTTTCGTAGTCAAACTATTATGTAGTTATAGAAAAAGAGTGATGATGATGATGGTTTTTGCACCATTCTCTTATTAGGAAACACTTTTCTTACATCTTAGGCAAAACAAGAGCAAAACCTTGTGTGGTAGATTGTCTGCAAAGTACGCTATTAGTGATTACTCCCTTTCCAGTAGAAGAGGAGCCTCTTTCTTCCCCTGAACTTAGGTTGGCTCTTTGACTTGTTTGATCAGCCAAATGTAGCAGAAATTTTTTGGTATGATTTATGAGCATAGGTCTTAAGAAGCTTTGCAGCATTCATTTTTACCTTCTTGGATGCCAGCTATTTTATATATATATATATATATATATATATATATGTCAAATATACTGCAATAAAGAGAAACCACATGAAAAGAGAGAAGCATTGGAGGAAAAGAGACTATAAACAGAGAAAAAGAGAGATGGGGCACTTGGGGGTCTCAGTCGGTTAAGTGCCCAACTCTTGATTTCACATGATCTCAGGATTTGTGAGATTGAGCTCTGCATCAGGCTCTATGCTGTGTGTGGAACCTGGTTAATATTCTCTCTCCCTCTCCCTTTGCCCTTCCCCACTAAAGGTACATGTACACACTCTCTCAGAGAAGAAAAAAAAAAAGAAAAGAAAGGGAAAGGGAAAGGAAAAGGGAAAGAAGAAAAAGAGGGATGGTGAAAGGAAAGGAAAGGAGAGGCGAGGCGAGGCAGGGCAGGAAAGGGAAGGGAAGGGAAGGGAAGGAAAGGAAAGGAAAGGAAAGGAAAGGAAAGGAAAGGAAAGGAAAGGAAAGGA
>NW_019154124.1:785640-830670 GCF_002288905.1 Enhydra lutris kenyoni
CAAAGGAAAGGACAAAGGAAAGGAAAGGAAAGGAAAGGAAAGGAAAGGAAAGGAAAGGAAAGGAAAGGAAAGGAAAGGAAGGAAAGGAAGTAAAAGAGGAATGGTCAGCCCAGGTCCTTCCAGAAAGGAAAGGAAGTAAAAGAGGAATGGCCAGCCCAGGTCCTTCCAGACAGTTGGAATCTTAAGAGTTAAGCCTTAGCTGAAATGCCTTATCAAAATTAAATGGTGCCAAGAAAAGCCTTAACTGCCAAGTGCTGTTCAAGTTACAGAATTATATGCAAATAAATTGTAATCATATGCAACAGTAGACAGTTGAAATAGTTCATTTTAAATTTAAACTACACACACACACACACACACACACACACACACACACACACACATAGTACTTAATGAAACTGGTATTTCTTCGTGAGGATACAGAGAAAGTAAAAGCTCCTTTATTGTGAGAAAATTCATTTTACTTTTTTTTTCCAATTAAAAATTTTTTTTCCTGTTTATTTTTTGAAGCATGATCCAAATGAGATCCATATAATTGCAAGTAACACATCTTTTTTTTTCTCTGCATTTTTTTATTTTTTATTTTTTTATAAACATATAATGTATTTTTATCCCCAGGGGTACAGGTCTGTGAATCACCAGGTTTACACACTTCACAGCACTCACCATAGCACATACCCTCCCCAATGTCCATAACCCCACCCCCCTTTCAACCCCCCTCCCCACAAGAACCCTCAGTTTGTTTTGTGAGATTAAGAGTCACTTATGGTTTGTCTCCCTCCCAATCCCATCTTGTTTCATTTATTCTTCTCCTACCCCCCTAACACCCACGTTGCTTCTCCACTTCCTCATATCAGGGAGATCATATGTTAGTTGTCTTTCTTCGATTGACTTATTTCGCTAAGCATGATACCCTCTAGTTCCATCCACGTCATTGCAAATGGCAAGATTTCATTTCTTTTGATGGCTGCATAGTATTCCATTGTATATATATACCACCTCTTCTTTATCCATTCATCTGTCGATGGACATCTAGGTTCTTTCCATAGTTTGGCTTTTGTGGACATTGATGCTATAAACATTCGGGTGCATGTGCCCCTTCGGATCACTACGTTTGTATCTTTAGGGTAAATACCCAGTAGTGCAATTGCTGGGTCATAGGGTAGTTCTATTTTCAACTTTTTGAGGAACCTCCATGCTGTTTTCCAGAGTGGTTGCACCAGCTTGCATTCCCACCAACAGTGTAGGAGGGTTCCCCTTTCTCTGCATCCTTGCCAACATCTGTCATTTCCTGACTTTTTAATTTTAGCCATTCTGATGGTGTGAGGTAGTATCTCGTTGTGGTTTTGATTTGTATTTCCCTGATGCCGAGTAATGTGGAGCACTCTTTCATGTGTCTGTTGGCCATCTGGATGTCTTCTTTGCAGAAATGTCTGTTCATGTCTTCTGCCCATTTCTTTTTTTTTTTTTAAGATTTTATTTAAATTTTTGACAGAGATCACAAGCAGGCAGAGAGGCAGGCAGAGAGAGAGGAGGAAGCAGGTTCCCTGCTGAGCAGAGAGCCTGATGTGGAGCTCGATCCCAGGACCCTGGGATCATGACCTGAGCCAAAGGCAGAGGCTTAATCCACTGAGCCACCCAGGTGCCCCTGCCCATTTCTTGATTGGATTATTTGTTCTTTGGGTGTTGAGTTTGCTAAGTTCTTTATAGATTCTGGATACTAGCCCTTTATCTGATATGTTGTTTGCAAATATCTTCTCCCATTCAGTTGTCTTTTGGTTTTGTTAACTGTTTCCTTTGCTGTGCAAAGCTTTTGATCTTGATGAAATCCCAAAAGTTCATTTTTGCCCTTACTTCCCTTGCCTTTGGCGATGTTCCTAGGAAGACTTGCTGCAGGTGAGGTCGAAGAGGTTGCTGCCTGTGTTCTCCTCAAGGATTTTGATGGATTCCTGTCTCACATTGAGGTCCTTTATCCATTTTGAGTCTATTTTTGTGTGTGGTGTGAGGAAATGGTCCAATTTCATTTTTCTGCATGTTGTCCAATTTTCCCAACACCATTTATTGAAGAGGCTGTCTTTTTTCCTTTGGACATTCCTTCCTGCTTTGTCCAAGATTAGTTGACCAAAGAGTTGAGGGTCTATTTCTGGGCTCTCTATTCTGTTGCATTGATCTATGTGTCTGTTTTTGTGCCAGTACAATGCTGTCTTGATGATGACAGCTTTGTAATAGAGCTTGAAGTCCGGAATTGTGATGTCACCAAGTTTGGCTTTCTTTTCCAATATTCCTTTGGCTATTCGAGGTCTTTTCTGGTTCCATATAAATTTTAGGATTATTTGTTCCATTTCTTTGAAAAAAATGGGTGGGATTTTGATAGGGATTGCATTAAATGTGTAGATTGCTTTAGGTAGCATAGACATTTTCATAATATTTGTTCTTCTAATCCAGGAGCATGGAACATTTTTCCATTTCTTTATGTCTTCCTCAATTTCTTTCATGAGTACTTTATAGTTTTCTGAGTATAGATTCTTAGCCTCTTTGGTTAAGTTTATTCCTAGGTATCTTATGGTTTTGGGTGCAATTGTAAATGGGATTGACTCCCTAATTTCTCTTTCTTCTGTCTTGTTGTTGGTGTAGAGAAATGCATCTGATTTCTGTGCATTGATTTTATATCCTGACACTTTACTGAATTCCTGTACAAGTTCTAGCAGTTTTGGAGTGGAGTCTTTTGGGTTTTCCACATATAGTATCATATCATCTGTGAAGAGTGATAGTTTGACTTCTTCTTTGCCTATTTGGATGCCTTTAATTTCGTTTTGTTGTCTGATTGCTGAGGCTAGGACTTCTAGTACTATGTTGAATAGCAGTGGTGATAACGGACATCCCTGCCGTGCTCCTGACCTTAGCGGAAAAGCTTTCAGTTTTTCTCCATTGAGAATGATATTTGCAGTGGGTTTTCATAGATGGCTTTGATAATATTGAGGTATGTGCCCTCTATCCCTACACTTTGAAGAGTTTTGATCAGGAAGGGATACTGTACTTTGTCAAATGCTTTTTCAGCATCTATGGAGAGTATCATATGGTTCTTGTTCTTTCTTTTATTAATGTGTTGTATCACATTGATTGATTTGCAGATGTTGAACCAACCTTGCAGCCCTGGAATAAATCCCACTTGGTCGTGATGAATAATCCTTTCTATGTACTGTTGGATCCTATTGGCTAGGATTTTGGTGAGAATTTTTGCATCTGTGTTCATCAAGGATATTGGTCTGTAATTCTCTTTTTTGATGGGATCCTTGTCTGGTTTGGGGATCAAGGTGATGCTGGCCTCATAAAATGAGTTTGGAAGTTTTCCTTCCATTTCTATTTTTTGGAACAGTTTCAGGAGAATCAGAATTAGTTCTTCTTTAAATATTTGGTAGAATTCCCCTGGGAAGCCGTCTGGCCCTGGGCTTTTGTTTGTTTGGAGATTTTTGATGACTGTTTCAATCTCCTTACTGGTATGGGTCTGTTCAGGTTTTCTATTTCTTCCTGGTTCAGTTGTGGTAGTTTATATGTCTCTAGGAATGCATCCATTTCTTCCAGATTGTCAGATTTGTTGGCATAGAGTTGCTCATAGTATGTTCTTATAATTGTCTGTATTTCTTTGGTGTTAGTTGTGATCTCTCCTCTTTCATTCATGATTTTATTTATTTGGGTCATTTCTCTTTTCTTTTTGATAAGTCTGGCCAGGGGTTTATCAATCTTATCAATTCTTTCAAAGAACAAGCTCCTATTTTCATTGATTTGTTCTATTGTTTTTTTGGTTTCTATTTCATTGATTTCTGCTCTGATCTTTATTATTTCTCTTCTCCTGCTGGGTTTAGGCTTTCTTTCTTGTTCTTTCTCCAGCTCCTTTAGGTGTAGGGTTAGGTTGTGTATTTGAGACCTTTCTTGTTTCTTTAGAGAGGCTTGTACCGCTATATATTTTCCTCTCAGGACTGCCTTTTCTGTGTCCTACAAATTTTGAACCATTGTGTTTTCATTATCATTTGTTTCCATGAATATTTTCAATTCTTCTTTAATTTCCTGGTTGACCCATTCATTCTTTAGAAGGATGCTGTTTAGTATCCATGTATTTGTGTTCTTTCCAAATTTCCTCTTTTGATTGCGTTCTAGCTTCAGAACATTGTGGTCTGAAAATATGCAGGGAATGATCCCAATCTTTTGATACCGGTTGAGACCTGATTTAGGACCCAGGTTGTGATCTATTCTGGAGAATGTTCCATGTGCACTAGAGAACAATGTGTATTCTGTTGCTTTGGGATGAAATATTCTGAATATATCTGTGATGCCCATCTGGCCCAGTGTGTCATTTAAGGCCTTTATTTCCTTGTTGATCTTTTGCTTGGATGATCTGTCCATTTCAGTGAGGGGAGTGTTAAAGTCCCCTACTATTATTGTATTATTGTTGATGTTTTTCTTTGATTTTGTTATTAATTGGTTTATATAGTTGGCTGCTCCCACGTTAGGGGCATAGATATTTAAAATTGTTAGATCTTCTTATTGGACAGACCCTTTGAGTATGATATAGTGTCCTTCCTCATCTCTTATTATAGTCTTTGGCTTAAAATCGAATTGATCTGATATAAGGATTGCCATCCCAGCTTTCTTCTGATGTCCATTAGCATGGTAAATTGTTTTCCACCCCCTCACTTTAAATCTGGAGGTGACTTCAGGTCTAAAATGAGTTTCTTGTAGGCAACATATTGATGGGTTTTGTTTTTTTATCCATTCTTATACCCTGTGTCTTTTGATTGGGGCATTTAGCTCATTAACTTTCAGGGTAACTATTGAGAGATATGAATTTAGTGCCATTGTATTGCCTGTAAGGTGACTGTTATTGTATATTGTCTCTGTTCCTTTCTGATCTACTACTTTTAGGGTCTCTCTTTGCTTAAGAAACCCCTTTCAATATTTCCTGTAGAGCTGGTTTGCTATTTGCAAATTCTTTCAGTTTTTGTTTGTCCTGGAAGCTTTTTATCTCTCCTTCTATTTTCAATGATAGCCTAGCTGGATATAGTATTCTTGGCTGCATGTTTTTCTCATTTAGTGCTCGGAATATATCATGCCAGTTCTTTCTGACCTGCCACATCTCTGTGGATAAGTCTGCTGCCAATCTAATGTTTTTACCCTTGTATGTTACAGACTTCTTTTCCTGGGCTGCTTTGAGGATTTTCTCTTTGTCGCTAAGACTTGTAAGTTTTACTATCAGGTGACGAGGTGTGGACCTATTTTTATTGATTTTGAGGGGCGTTCTTAGCATCTCCTGGATTTTGATGTTTATTCCCTTTGCCATATTAGGGAAATTCTCTACAATAATTCTCTCCAATATACCTTCTGCTCCCCTCTCTCTTTCTTCTTCTTCTGGAATCCCAATTATTCTAATGTTGTTTTGTCTTATGGTGTCACTTATCTCTCGAGTTCTCCCCTCGTGGTCCAGTAGCTGTTTGTCCCTCTTTTGCTCAGCTTCTTTATTCTCTGTCGTTTGGTCTTCTGTATCACTAATTCTTTCTTCTGCCTCATTTATCCCAGCAGTCAGAGCCTCCATTTTTTATTGCACCTCATTAATAGCTTTTTTTATTTCAACTTGGTTAGGTTTTAGTTCTTTTATTTCTCCAGAAATGGCTTTTATCTCTCCAAAGAGGGTTTCTCTAATATCTTCCATGCCTTTTTCAAGCCTGGCTAGAACCTTGAGAATCGTCATTCTGAACTCTAGATCTGACGTATTACCAACGTCTGTATTGATTAGGTCCCTATCCTTCAGTACTGCCTCTTGTTCTTTTTTTTTTTTGTGGTGATTTTTTCCGCCTTGTCATTTTGTCCAGATAAGAGTATATGAAGGAGCAAATAAAATACTGAAAGGGTGGCAAAGACCCCAGGAAAATGCGCTTTAACCAAATCAGAAGAGACCCCAAAAATCATGGGAGGAAGAAAGGAGATAAAAAGAAGTTCAGAAAAAAAATTAAAAAAGAAAACAAATAAAAAAATATAAAAAAGAAATATATATATGTGTATATATATATTAGACAAACTAGTTAAAAAACGTTAAAAAAAGAAAAGGGTAAAAGTTAAATACAATTTAGGAGATTAAAAAAATTTTTTTTTAATTAAATTAACTGCAAGACTAAAGAATCATGGGGAGAAAGCCATGAGTTCCGTGCTTTGCTTTCTCCTCCACTGGAATTCTGCTGCTCTCCTTGGTAGGTGAACTTTGTCTTGGCTGGATTCCTTGTTGATCCTCTGGGGGAGGGGCCTGTTGTAGTGATTCTCAAGTGTCTTTGCCGGAGGCAGAATTGCACCGCCCTTACCAGGGGCTGGGCTAAGTAATCTGCTCTGGTTCGCTTTCAGGAGCTTTTGTCCCCTGAACACTTTCCGTAGAGTTCCTGAGGACGGGAATGAAAATGGCGGCCTCCCAGTCTCCAGCCTGGAGGAGCTGAGAGCTCAGGGCCCCACTCCTCAGTGTGCCCTCAGAGAAAAGAACCCAATCACTCCTGTCTCCCTGGTCTCTGGCCACGCTCCGAGCTCACCCAGCCTGTGACTGGTTCAAGGTAACCACGAGCTGAGAGCTCACTCCTCAGCTCTGTCTCTGTAGCTGGCTTCCCCGGTCTAATACCTGTGAGCTCTGCGACACTCAGACACCCCCGATCCTTCTGTGACTCTGCAGGACCTAGGGCCATGATGGCCCCACGTGGGCTTCACCCCGGTTTAGCTTCTGAAGCGATGTCCCTCAGTGGAGCAGACTTTTAAAAGTCCTGATTTTGTGCTCCATTGCTCCGCCACTTGCTGGGAGCTGGCCCCTCCCCCCACAGTCTATCTTCCCATCACTTTGGATTCACTTCTCCGCTGGTCCTACCTTTCAGAAAGTGGCCGATTTTCTGTTTCTAGAATTGCTGTTCTTCTTCTCTTTGATCTTTTGTTGGGTTTGTAGGTGTTTGCAATGGTTTGATAAGCTATCTAGCTGATCTCCTGCTACCTGATGTAGTCTCAGCCTGCTACTTCCCCGCCATCTTGACTCCTCCGCCTCATTTTACTTTTTATTGTTAAAAAAACTTTTCAAAAGCATCCAATGGCTTTTTCTAATTTTCTAGTTATTTCCTTTTATATTTAAATTCAATTAATTATCATATAATATATTATTAGTTTCAGAGGCAGGGTTCAGTGATTCATCAGTCTTGACCCAGTGCTCATCACAACACATGCCCTCCTTAATGTCCATTACCCAGTAATCTCATCCCCCACACTTCCTCTCGAGCAACACTCAGTTTGTTTCTTATGATTAAGAGTCTCCTATGATTAAGAGTCTCCTATGTGTAGCTCAGTCAGTTAAGCGACTGCCTTTGGCTCAGGTCAGGGTCCTAGGATGGAACCCCATAGTGGGCTCCCTGCTCAGTGGGGGCTCTGATTCTCTCTCTCCCTCTGCTGCTCCTCCTGCCTGTGCTCTCCTGCTCTCTCTGTCAAATAAATACATAAAATCTTTTTTTAAAAAAGAGTCTCTTACAGTTTGTCTCCCTCTCTGATTTTATCTTGTTTTTCCCTCCCTTCCCCTATGATCTTATGTTTTGTTTCTTAAATTCCACACATGAATGAGATCATATGATAGTTGTCTTTTTCTCTTCAACTTTTTCTGATCTATGTAGCATAACATCCTCTAGTTCTATCCGCTTCATTGCAAATGGCAAAATTTCATTTTTAATGGCTGAGTAGTATTCCATTATATATATATATATACCACATCTTCTTTATCCATTCATTTGTAGATAGACACCTGAGCTCTTTCCATAGACTGACTATTGTAGACATTGCTGTTATAAATATTGGGGAGCAGTTGCTCCTTCAGATCACTACATTTGTGTCTTTGGGGTAAAAAAATCTAGTAATGCTATTCCTGGGCTATAGGGTAGCTCTTTTTTCAGCTTTTTGAGGAACCTCCATACTGTTTTCCAGACTGAACTGCATGAGCTTGCATTCCCAATAGCATAAGAGGGTTTCCCTTTCTCTGCATCCTCAGCAAAAACTGTCATTTCCTGAGTTGTTAATTTTAGCCATTCTGATCAGTGGAGGTGGTATTCATGGTTGTTTTGATTTGTATTTCCGTGAGGCCGAGTAATGTGGAGCATTTTTTGTTGACCATATGTATGTCTTCTTTGGAGAAATGTCTGTTCATATCTTCTGCCCATTTCTTTTTTTTTTCCTTTTAAAGATTTTATTTATTTATTTGAGAGAGAGAGAGACAGATACAGAGCATGAGTGGGGTGAAGAGGCAGAGGGAGAGGGTGAACCAGACTCCCTGCTGAGCAGAGAGCCCAACATGGCCTTGATTCCAGGACCCAGAGATCATGAACTGAGCCAAAGGCAGATGCTTTTCTGACTGAGCCACCCAGGCACCCTTTCTGCCCATTTCTTAATTGAATTACTTGTTATTTGGGTGTTAAGTTTGATAAGTTCTTTATAAATTTTGGATACTAACCCTTTATCTGATAAGACATTTGTAAATATCTCTAGTTATTTCTGTCACAGTTATTTATTTTGTAATGAGCTGAAGTGGTAAGACCTGAGAGGGTCAATAAATAACTTGGTAAGAAGGGGAAATTGTCAGACAGAGGAGAATGTTATTATTCCTTTATACATTTTTGTTCTTGATAGGAATGGCTAGGTTACTGTGAACATATTGGAGATAGAGAAGTACCTGAAAATAAACTTGTAAATATGTTGAATCTAGTTGAGAACAATTGAATTTCGACCCCAGGAATTTTGACTGGGCATAAAGAGACATTTCATGTGATCAATTTGCAAAGTATGTTAAGAAAGTTGATGACTTTCACTTTCAGACTGGCATTCAATATCTTCCCACTGCTCACCAATTAATCTGTATGTATTAGACTGTTCTAAACATAAGTACCAGGAATGGAGGTGAGGGTACACAGTGGGAAGCCATTGCAGTGATCAAATATTAGGATCGACATTAGAGATAAACTGTAAATGAGACAGTCAATGAAAATCTAATGAACCATGACTTCCTGCACATTTTTTCATTAAAATGGGTTTTCTGTTGCTTGCAACAGAATGAGCAACAATCTTTGATAATAAAGGAAAATAGCAATGGAAGCTGCAGGTGTAGGAAGCCAGTTAAGGAAGCAGCTATAAAGGCACGTTTTAATCATACTGAACTTAGGTGGCATCTAAACATTAACATATGATTATGAAAGGAAAAGGAAAAAAGATGTATGTATACATTTTGAATTTGTTTTCTGTTTAATGCAAAGCAATATAGCAGAGGGGCTTAAAAATGAGATCTGAGAATAATCAAGTTTTAATTCTGGCTCTAATACTTAAAAAGTCAGACATTAAGAAAGTTATCATTCTGTTGTTAAATCTGTTTTCTCATCTGTACAATGGAGATAATAAAAGCACTTATCCTCTAGAATTGCCATGATGACTAAATGGGCTAATATATATATAAGGCATTTAGAACAACATCTGGCACAAAATATCTGTCCTATAAATGTTAACAACTAATTATATGCCTGTTGCCTTGCTGATATCCATTCTCTCCCTTCTTTTTTAGCAAAAGAAACCCTGAGTTATTAGGGGGAGCAATGCTCTCAATTAAAAGAAAAATTACATTTCCAAATCTCTCATATAGATATGCATGATGAATGATCTGTAAAGGAAGTTGTTGGGTGTAACTTATGAAATTTCTTTAAGAGGGCTAATTTAGGTATTTGGAATAATTTTTAATTTGATTCTTTCTCTTTGTCCTTTCATGGAATAAATACATTGTGACTGGAACTATAGAAACCCTCTTAGGCCATGAGCGAAAAACCGAAAGAGCAGAGACTTTGATTCTGATATATTTGAATCACTGAATCATGCCAGCAAACATTTGGAAACCTTGCTAGACTTCTCATTACATAAGAAAAATATAAATGTAAACCTTGTGCATTTAAGGCATTGGAGACAGATCTCTTTTAATGTCTAACTTAATTCCTAATAATGTATTTTTATGAATGAGATGTCCAATTAAGAAATAATTGCCTTAGAAGAATGAAAGTAAATGGATCCAAAGGCAATGGGTCCTGAGGGCCAAAAAAGAACAATATTTCCAAACAGAGAGATTTATCTTAAATATATGTTACTTCTAGATGTTAGTTGTAATCTCCAAGGTAACCATGAAGAAAATAACTTAAAAATATGCAAAAAAGGAAAGGAGGAGAGAATGAAAATTTACACTAAAAAAATTAGCTAAGTCATTGTTTGAGGATTTGAATCACTAAAAAGAGAGAGTATCAGTTACTTAAATGATTTCATGTCAATGTTGTATTTATGGTTTTACAATAAAAGAACCTTTAGATTGAAAAACAGACATGTAGAACAAAAACAGCAAAATGGCAGAAGTAAGACTTTATCCAGAGTCATTTTAAGTCTAAATAGATTTAATCAATCAATTAAAAGACAGAGGTTGGCAGAATGGATTAAAAAATCATCTCTTGGGGCACCTGGGTGGCTCAGTGGGTTAAGCTTCTGCTTCTGGCTCCGGTCATGATCTCAGGGTCCTGGGATCAAGCCCCACATCGCATTGGGCTCTCTGCTCAGCAGGGAGCCTGCTTCCCCCTCTCTCTCTGCCTGCATCCCTGCCTACTTGTGATCTCTCTCTCTGCCAAATAAATAAATAAAATCTTTTTTAAAAATCATCTCTTGTGCTTGGAGATAACTGTGTTCCATACAGATAGTACCCAAAAGAAAGCTAGATGGCTATGCTAATATCAGACAAAATGGATTTTTTAAAATTTTTTTAAAAATTTTTTTTCAGTGTACCAGAATTCATTGTTTATGCACCACACCTAGTGCTCCATGCAATACGTGGCCTCCACAATATCCACCACTGGGCTGCCCCAACTTCCCACCCCCCACCCCTTCAAAACACTCAGATTGTTTTTCAGAGTCCATAGTCTCTCATGGTTCACCTCCCCTTCCAATTTCCCTCAACTCCCTTGTCCTCTCCATCTCCCCATGTACTCCGTTTTATTTGTTATGCTCCACAAATAAGTGAAACCATATGATAATTGACTCTCTCTGCTTGACTTATTTCATTCACCATAATCTCTTCCAGTCCCATCCATGTTGCTACAAAAGTTGGGTATTCATCCTTTCTGATGGAGGCATAATACTCCATAGTATATATGGACCACATCTTCCTTATCCATTCACCCGTTGAAGGGCATCTTGGTTCTTTCCACAGTTTGGCAACCATGGCCATTGCTGCTATGAACACTGGGGTACAGATGGCCCTTCTTTTCACTACATCTGTATCTTTGGCGTAAATACCCAGTAGTGCAATTGCAGGGTCATAAGGAAGCTCTATTTTTAATTTCTTAAGGAATCTCCACACTGATTTCCAAAGTGGCTGCACCAACTTGCATTCTCACCAACAATGTAATAGGGTTCCCCTTTCTCCACATCCTCTCCAACACACGTTGTTTCCTGTCTTGTTAATTTTGGCCATTCTAACTGGTGTAAGGGGTATCTCAATGTGTTGTGGTTTTTTTTTTAATTTTTTATTTTTTCAGCATAACAGTATTCATTATTTTTGCACCACACCCAGTGCTCCATGCAATCCATGCCCT
This sequence comes from Enhydra lutris kenyoni, assembly GCF_002288905.1. Lineage (NCBI taxonomy): Eukaryota > Metazoa > Chordata > Mammalia > Carnivora > Mustelidae > Enhydra > Enhydra lutris. Next base: position 797,304 of record NW_019154124.1, read on the forward strand.
CTACAATACCCACCACCTGGGTCCCCCAACCTCCCACCCCCTGCCCCTTCAAAACCCTCAGATTGTTTTTCAGAGTCCATAGTCTCTCATGGTTCACCTCCCCTTCCAATTTCCCTCAACTCCCTTCTCCTCTCCATCTCCCCTTGTCCTCCATGCTATTTGTTATGCTCCATAAATAAGTGAAACCATATGATAATTGACTTTCTCTGCTTGACTTATTTCACTCAGCAATGTGGTTTTAATTTGAATCTCCCTGATGGCTAGTGATGATGAACATTTTTTCATGTGTCTGATAGCCATTTGTATGCCTTCATTAGAGAAGTGTCTGTTCATGTCTTCTGCCCATTTTTTGATATGATTATCTGTTTTGTGTGTGTTGAGTTTGAGAAGTTCTTTATAGATCCTGGATATCAGCCTTTTGTCTGTACTGTCATTTCTGAATATCTTCTCCCATTCTGTGGGTTGCCTCTTTGTTTTGTTGACTGTTTCCTTTGCTGTGCAGAAGCTTTTGATCTTGATGAAGTCCCAAAAATTCATTTTTGCTTTTGTTTCCTTTGCCTTTGGAGACATCTTGAAAGAAGTTGCCATGGCTGATATTGAAGAGGTTACTGCCTATGTTCTCCTCTATGATTCTGATGGATTCCTGCCTCATGTTGAGGTCTTTTATCCATTTCGAGTTTATCTTTGTGTATGGTTTAAGAGAATGGTCGCATTTCGTTCTTCTACATATAGCTGTCCAATTTTTCCAGCATCATTTATTGAAGAGAATGTCTTTTTTCCACTGTATATTTTTTCCTGCTTTGTCAAAGATTATTTGACCATAGAGTTGAGGGTCCATATCAGGGGTCTCTACTCTGTTCCACTGGTCTATGTGTCTGTTTTCATGCCAGTACTGTGCTGTCTTGGTGATCACAGCTTTGTAGTAAAGCTTGAAATCAGGGAACATGATGCTGCCAGTTTTGTTTTTCTTTTTCAACATTTCCTTAGCAATTCTGGGTCTCTTCTGATTCCATACAAATTTTAGGATTGTTTGCTCCAGCTCTTTGAAAAATACTTGTGGAATTTTGATTGGAATGGCATTAGAAGTATAGATTGCTCTAGGCAGTATAGACATTTTAACAATGTTTATTCTTCCGATCCATGAGCATGGAATGGTCTTCCATCTTTTTGTGTCTTCTTCGATTTCTTTCATGAGTGTTCTGTAGTTTCTCAAGTACAGATCCTTTACCTCTTTGATTAGGTTTATTCCCAGGTATCTTATGGTTCTTGGTGCTATAGTAAATGGAATTGATTCTCTAATTTCCCTTTCTGTGTTTTTATTGTTGGTGTATAAGAAAGCAACTGATTTCTGTGGATTGACTTTGCATCCTGCCACATTACTGAATTGCTGTATGAGTTCTAGTAGTTTGGGGGTGGAGTCTTTTGGGTTTTCCACATAAAGTATCATGTGATCTGTGAAGAGAGAGAGTTTGACTTCTTCATTGCAACTTGGATACCTTTTATTTCTCTTTGTTGTCTGATTGCTGTTGCTAGGACTTCTAATACTATGTTGAATTTTAAGTCAAAAATTGTTGCAAGCACAGATAAGGATAATATCTAGTAAGAAAAAGGTGAAATCATCAATGAGACATAATAACTATGAACATATATGCATCAAGCAATAGAACCTGAAAATATGTAAAAACAAATAGCAGAATTTAAGGCAGAAATAGTTTTACAGTATTCTTTGGAGACTTTGTATCCCACTTTCTTCTTTCTTTTTTTTTTTAAAGATTTTATTTATTTATTTGACAGAGAGAAATCACAAGCAGGCAGAGAGGCAGGCAGAGAGAGAGGAGGAAGCAGGCTCCCTGCTGAGCAGAAAGCCCGATGCGGGGCTTGAACCCAGGACCTGGGATCATGACTTTAGCCGAAGGCAGCGGCTTAACCCACTGAGCCACCCAGGCGCCCCTGTATCCCACTTTCAATAATGGACAGGAATAATGGATAGAATGCTACAATTAGAAAAATTGACATAAGAGGGAAGAAATAGAAAATATGAACATACCAAAACACATAGAGAGATTGAATGAGTAATCAGACTTTCCAACAAAGAAAAGCATAATATCAGTTGGCTTAACTGATGAATTTTACAAAACAAAGAATTAACACCGTCCTTCTCAAATTGTTCCAAAAACTAGAAGAAAAAGGAATACTTCCTAACTTGTTCTGTGAGGCTAACATTATTCTAATAGCAAAGCCAAAGATATTAACAAAACAGAAACTGTAGACCAAGCATTCTTACGAATATAGACACCAAAATTAAATATAGTTCCCCAAATACACTGACTAATGAACTGAATCTATAAGCACATTGAAAAAGGCAAAGTAGGATTCCCAGGAATGCGAAAGTATTTCAATATAGGAAAACCAACCAGTGTAATATATATTACATTAATATAACAAAGGGGAAAATTATATGATAATCTTAATCAATGCAGGAAAAGTATTTGACACAATTCAACACCTTTTCATGATAAAAAGAAAGAATAACACTTAGAGAACTGGGAATAGAAGGGTAAATTCTCACTAGGACAAGGGCATTTATGAAAAACACACAGTTGGCATTGTACCCAGTCGTGAAAGACTGAATAATTTCTCCCAAGATCACGAACATGATAAGGATGCCTGCTTTTACCACTGTTATCTGATGTTGTACTAGAAGTTCTAACCAGAAAAATGGGGCAAGAAATGTGAGACCTGAAACTATAAAAATCCTAGAGGAGAGCACAGAAAATAATTTCTCCAACATCAGTTGCAGCAACTTATATATATATATATGGAAAGATATATAAATATCTTTGAGGCAAGAGAAATAAAACCAAGACTAAACTATTGGGACTACATCAAAATAAACAGCTTCTGCACAGCAAAGGAATCATAAGCAAAACTAAGAGACAGCCTACTGAATGGGAGAAGATATTTGCAAATGACATCTTTGAAAAGGGGTTAGTATCCAAGATATATAAAGAACTATGACTCAAGACCCAAAAAACAAATAATCTAATTTTGACATCAACAGAAATTTCTCCAAAGACATCCAGATGGCCAACAGACACATGAAATGATGCTCAACGTCACTCATCATCAAGGAAATTCAAATCAAAACTACAATGAGATATCATCTCACATCTTGTCAGAATGGCTAAAATAAAAAGCACATAAAACAACAAATGTTGGAGAGGATGTGGAAAAAAGGAACCCTCATGCAATGTTGGTGGGAATGCAAACTGGTGCAGCCACTGTGGAAAACAGTATGGAGGTTTCTCTAAAAGTTAAAAATGGAACTACCCATGATCCAGTAATTACACTACTGGATATTTACCTAAAAAATACAAAGACACTAATTCAAAGGGACACATTCACCACTATGTTTATTGCAGCTTTGTTTAAATACCAAAATCATGGAAACCACCCAAGTGACCATCAATAGATGAATGGATAAAAATAAAAATGTATTTATTATATATATTATACACACTACATTATATATACATACACATGTGTGTATAAGTGGAATACTATTCAACCATAAAAAAGAATGAAATCTTGCCATTTATAACAACATGGATGGAACTAGAGAGAGTATCATGCCAAGCAAAGTAGGTCAGTCAGAGAAAGACAAATACCATATAATCTCACTCATATGTAGAATTTTAGAAACAAAACAAATGAGTAGAAAAAAAAAGAGACAAACCATAAAACAGCTCTTAATTAAAACTATCCTCTTACAGGGAAGGAGGGGTATGGCAGATGGGTGAAATAGATGAAGGGCATTAAAAGTAACACTTATGATAGCACTGAATAATGTATGGAATTGTTGAATCACTATATTGTACACCAGAAACTAATATAATGCTGTATGTTAACTACACTGGAATTAAAATTAAAAACTTAATTTTAAAAAAGTACAGAACAACAAAAAGCACCTTGGATTTGGCAGTATAAGATAACACCAATAGCATAAACAACAGAAGAAAAAATAGATAAATTGGACCTTATGAAAATTAAAAACTTTTGTGCACCAAAGAACATCATTAAGAAAGTAAAATATCAACTTACAGAATAAGAGAAAATATTTACAAATCATATATCTGATAAGTATCTGATAAGGCTCTAGTATCCAGAATATATATCAACAACATCTCAACAACAAGATTAGCAACCCAATTTTAAAATATGCAAATGACTTAAAATGACATATCTTCAGAAAAGATACACAAATGGGCAACAAGCACATGAAGTATTCTACATCATTAGTTATTAGGGAAATGCAAGTCAAAAGCACAGTGAAATACTTCTTCACACCCACTAGGATGACCATAACTAAGAAAAGAGAAAAATGTGTTGGCAAGGAGCTAGAGAAAATGAAATACTTGTACATTGTTGGTAGGAATAGAAATGGGGCAATCTCTGGAAAGCAGTTTAATGTTTCTTGAAAAAGTTAAACATAGAATAAATACATGATTTCACAATTCTCCTATTTATCCTCTCAAATTGAAAATAAGTACTCAAACATATACTTGCACATGAATATTCATAACAACACTATTCATGATATCCAAAATGTGGAAAAAAGCCAAATATCCAGCAATGGATGAATGGGTAAATACATTGTGGTATATTATTCAGCCATAAGAAGGAATGAAGTATTGATATGTGCTACAATGTATATGACCCTCAAAGACATGCTAAATGAACATATCAGACACAGAGGTTACATATTATATGATTCCACTTATATGAAATATCCAGAATAGGTAAATTCACAGAGGCAGAAAATATATGGGCAGTTGCCAAGGACTAGGGGAGGGAAAGCTGGGGAAGTGACTGCCTTATGGGTATGGGATTTTCTTTTGGGGTGGTGGAAATGTACTGGAACTAGACAGAGGTGTGCTGTCAGTATAACTTTGTGGCTATACTAAATGTCATTGAATTGTACATTTTAAAGTGGTTAATTTTTTGATCATATAAATATTTTTATTATGTTCAGTTAGCCAATATATAGTACATCCTTGGTTTTGATGTAGTGTTCAATGATGCATTAGTTGTGTATAACACCCAGTGCTCCATCCCAACATGTGCCTTCCTTAATGCCCATCACCCAGTTACCCCATCCTCCAACCAATCCCTTCTGTAACCCTCAGGGTTTTTTTTGTTTGTTTTTTGTTTTACCAGAGTCTCATGATTTTTTCTCCCTCTCTGATTTCTTCCCATTCAGTTTTCCCACTTCCTTCCCCTGTGGTCCTCTGCGCTATTGCTTATGTTCCACATATGAGTGAAACCATATGATAATTTTCTTTCTCTGTTTGACTTACTTCACTTAGCATAATCCCTCCAGTTCCATCCATGTCAATGCAAATGGTGGGTATTCATCCTTTTGGTTGGCTGAGTAATATTCCATTGTATATATGAACCACATCTTCTTTATCCATTCATCTATGTAAGGACATCTCAGCTCCTTCCATAGTTTGGCTATTGTGGACATTGCTGCTATGAACAGGGGGGTACATGTGCCCCTTCTTTTCACATCTGTATCTTTGGGATAAATACCTAGTAGTGCAATTGCTGGGTTATAGGGTAGCTCTATTTTTAATGTCTTGAGGAAACTACAGACTGTTTTCCAGGGTGGCTGCAACAGCCTGCATTCCCACCAACAGTGTAAGAGGGTTCCCCTTTCTCCACATCTTCACCAACATTTGTTGTTTCCTGTATTGTTAATTTTTGCTATTCTAACTGGGGTAATGTGGTATCTCATTGTGGTTTTGATTTTTATTTCCCTGATGACTAGTGATGTTGAAAATTTTTTCATGTGTCATTGGCCATAAAATGGTTAATTTTTAATATTGGATTTTACCTTAATTTAAAAAGATCAAAAATGAATTACTTTATTGATTACAAGTAAGAATATCAAAGAGGGTCTTATAAATATATAAGACCTCATTTTAAAAATGTATTGATTTTAATCTTTGCTGCCTGTTCTAATAAGCTATTCAATTGCCATAATATGCTATTAGATACATCTAAATAATGCTTGCCTTGGACTGAAGGGGAATGAGTGAACATGAGATGGACTCAGAGTATTTGAATTACTTACCTTTTCTAAAACCAGAAAGAACCCCAAAGAGTTAATTCCCTGTTCTACCAGCACAAACTCATAATGAATACTAAAGCAAGCACACCTGGCCCTATCTTATAAATCCACACACATTGGTTCTTTTCAGCTCCAAATGTCTCACCTCAGAATGATTGTGATTTTTTTACTTGTAATTTATTCTCTAAACTACTAGTTAAATCTCTCTTTATAATTACATAAGCATATTAAGAACCTCAGTTGTCATGTAGAAAATTGCCTGAATGCCAACAGTAGTCTCCAAATACAATTTATCATCAAGCTACCACAAAGAGGCTCATAGACTAAATTAAATCGCTTGAATCATCCAGTTTATTAATTGTTTAAGACACATAAAAAGAGGAAAAAGCAGTGGTAGGTTAACCAATTAAGTATAAGTTCCAAGCAGGGCAGAAAGACAATACTACTTCAATCCTAGTTTATGCAATATTTCTATGCCTTGCTCCTCCCTTAGCTGAGTTAGCATTCTTTGTTGATCTTGGAGTAATGAGGACCAGAATTAAGGTTGAGCAAAGGGGCTAAGCAGATGGAAAGTACCCAAAGCTAACCATACATACAGTTGCTCTAGCAAAAAGATACAAGGACAAATATTGGTCACAGCTATAGTTCACCAATTAGCTTAACATGCTACTATGCATTTTATGTGTACTTCTTGGGTTATAAAAGCAATTTGATTACTTATTATCTATACTCAACACATTTTATGAGTTTCTCCTATGTCTGAAAACTAATCACTTATTATCTATATACTTATCGTGGCTTTTAAGTTTTATACATCCCATTTGTTTTTCTTGTATTCCATAGCAGAGTTAAATACTCTTAGTTAATCTATTAAACACATATTTATTAATGGGAAATGACATATTTATACTATGAGCTATGTTCAAGTTATTATGTTATGTGTATTTTACATATAGTAAAATTTACTCCAAGGTTTTAGCCAATGGGTGAAAATTGGATAAGATTAAACAGTGAAAACCCACATTTCACTAACTAATATTTTTGTCTCTTTAACACAAACCTAGTACTATGCAAATTCTTTGGCAGGTAATTTGGAGAATCCTGAGTGCCTCTGGTACACTCACAAATACTCTGCATCTTATCTACACTTAACTACACCATGGTACTTGACTGATGGATACAGTGCACACAGTGGGTAGTTTTTTGTTTTTGTTTTTGTTTTTCTCTCCTGAGCTCAGTGAGGTTCTTAGACATGATCCAATGTGTGAACTAGGTAAAACCATATCTCAAGTGATTCTGAGTGATTTTGAAGATGTAGTATCTGAGGCTGCCATACTGGCTATGCTTAATATTCTTGAATCTTTCTTTAAGAATCTTCTTTTAAGGTACAATGGTCCTGTTTCAATGGGTTTCCTGTGGTCCTGTCCCACAAATTCATCAGGAACAACCACATATATATTTCAGTCTCTGACTGAAGCTGAGATACCCCACACCCTCACACATATCACATATTTATTATTCCAAATCCTTTTAACAAGCTTGGATAATAGGGACCATCATAGTTGAAGAACATGAGGTTCCTTGGACATAAAAAAAAAAAAAACTTGCCCAAATATGATAGTCCCTGCTTAGGCCTGTCATGCTCAATCCCTCACAAGCTTTGTCATGCTAGACAAGGCTGCATATATGCTTATATCCTTTCAAGGTGACTAAGGATAGGAGATGCCTTGTCATTACTAAACACATAAACTCCTAATAATGATGCTAGATGACACTTGAGGGAAAGAAATTTTTTCTGGTCCCTGATTGTTAACTCCAGGTGATAGGACTTGTGCTGAAGTATAATCATGCCCTTCTTGTTCCTTCATACTGATGGTAGCAGTACTCCTTGTCATTAAGTTGGGGAGGGAAAACTGGACAGATGATTAGTCCAATATTGCTCTCACAGATTCCTCTTCATATCTTCTATGAGCCTTGGCAACAAGGAAATGGAAATTAATCTCTACACCCAACATGAGGCTTGAACTCACAACTCTGAGATCAAGGGGTCAGATGCTCCACCAACTAAGCCAGCCAGGTGCCCCTAGGAAATGGAAATTATTATGAGACCTTATAAATACTACAGTTTCTATCCTATAGTGCCACATTATATTGTGGTGACTATAGGAAACATTGTGCCTAAAGACCACATCTCTGACTAACAGAAATTTTAGAATTACAAAAGTTATTCTATAAACAGCAGCCTCTTCATGAAGACCTATCCACTTGGGTCTGTCATTTTGGGGCTGAAAAATTGTCTATTTCCTTTAAGGAAAATTTTCAACCAAGAGGCAATATTTAAGCAGATCTCAAAGTCAGAACTCAAAGTCAATGGCGTATTTCAGAACAATCAAATTTAATATGGTTTGAGGTTTTGCAATAAAATCTCATATGATCCTAAGCAAAGAGTGAAACTCCCTTCCCAGAGTCCAGGAAAGAACTTGAACTGGTGATACTAAAAAATAGGTTAAACCAAACCAAAGGAAGCAGACAGTAGGATGGGAGGCTCTGCCAACACAGGGTGGACTGGAACAGATAGTCACATACATTATCATTTTCCAAAACATCCTCTCTCCTGGAAGCCAGTGTTACCACTTGGCCTGCCAAAAGCCATGTGACCAGCCATTAATAACAAACTCAGGTCAACCATATCCTATGAAGCACTTAACCCTTTAATCTCACAACAGTGCTGTTTTGAAGATGAACTGGTATATTTTTGTGTTGAAGGAATTTAAAGTTTGAGGTAGCTCAAAATAAGTTGTCTAAAGGGATATTTTTCTTTCAGAAGTTATATAATCTGTTCCTTGCTGAGGACTGCAGAAGATGACAGTTAAGAGATGACAGTTAAAATTGTGCCTAACATTTTAAGCCAATCACTATTTATGGAAAATTATTCTCTGTGTTTGGATATTCCTCAAGCAAAACAAAATAATAATAATAAGAAGAAGAAGAAGAAGAAGAAGTAAGCATTTTATTTAAAGACATGAAATAAAAAATTTTACTAGTTATTAAATGCTACTTTACCCTCTTTAGGCAGACACTGTATTTAGAATGTTCATTCACTTTCTAATTTAATCTTCTAAATAACTCTGTTATGCAGAGTTTAAAGTTAGAGAAATCAAGACCTAGAGGGCTAGGTAATGATTCCATTCAAAATGGGGGCTTGGCTTTATAGGATTAAGGTCTCCTCAATCCCTCTACTCCCCATATTATTCTCAGAAAAAATACAACCAAACTCTTCTTTGCAACTGAAATATGCATTTCTTAGTGAAACTTTTTTCAATTTTTTGTGATAAAATATTCATAATATAAAATTTACCATCTGATTTTAAGATGTGTAGCTCATTGTTAATAAGTACAATTTATACTGTTGTGCAACCATCACCACCATCCATCTCTAGAACTCTTCATCTTGCAAGACAGAAATTCTATGACCATTAAACTTTAACTTTCCATTCTCTCCTCCCCACCCCCTCCCCTGGAAACCACCATTCTGCTTTCTGATTCTGTGATTTTTGCTTACTTTAGGATCTCACATTAGTAGACCAATACAGCATTTGTCGTTTTGTTTCTTTTTTATTTCACTTAGCTTAATGTCCTCAAGGTTGGCCATGTTGTAGCATGTCAAAATTTCTTTCCTTTTTAAAGCTGAATAACATTCTATTGTATGCATATATGGTATTTTGTTTATCCATTCATTTGTTGATGTACACTTGTGTTGCTTCCCATTTTAGCTATTGCAAATGATGCTGCTGTGAACATAGGTGTACAAATCAATACCAGAGTTCCTACTTTCAGTTCTTTTGCGTGTATATTCAGAATTGGAATTCCAGACTATGCAGTAATTTTAAGTTCAATTTTTTTTGAAGAAACACCATATTTTTTTCCATTTTACATTTCCACCAACAATGCACAAGGATTCGTTTCTCCACATTCGCACCAAATCTGGTTTGTTTTTGTTTTTCATTTTGTTTGATAGTAGCCATCCTAATAGGTATGAGATGGTGTTTCATTGTGGTTATATGCATTTCCTTAATTATTAGTGATGTTTGACATCTTTTCATCTGCCTACAATATATTTGCTCATGGTTTATAACCCTCTTAATATGCTATTGAATTCAGATTGCTCGTGTTTTGTTGATGATGTGGCATCAGTATTCATAAGGTATATTGCTATATAATTTCCTTTTCTTGTAACATCTTTGCTTGGCTTTGGAATCAAGGTAATGCTGGCCTTATAGAATAAGTTAGGAAGAGTTCCCTCCTCTACAGTTTCTGGGAGAAGTTTAAGAAGGATTGATGTTAGTTCTGTTTTAAATGGTAGAATTTTCACCAATGAAGTCATCAAGGACAGAATTTTTCTTCATTGGAAGATTTTTAAATTATTGACTCAATGCCCTAAAGAGTTATAGGTATTCTATTTTTGTGTGATTCAGTCTTGGTAGGTTTCTTGAAAAATGTCCATTTCATCTAGGTTATCCACTTTGACACATTGTTGGAGTACGATTGTTCATGGTAACTTCTTGTAATGCTCTTTATTTCTGTAGTAATATTACCACTTTCATTTATGAATTTAGTATGATTTTGAGTTTTCTTTTTTTCTTAGACTATCTAGCTAGTTTGTCAATTTTTTTATTTTGAAGAAAACTTTTAGTTTCATTGATTTTTTTTCTATTATTTTCCTACTTTCTATTTTATTTATCTCTGCTCAAATCTTTATCATCTCCTTCCTTTTGTTATACTTGGGCTTAGTTTGTTATTTTTTTTTTCTGATTTCTTAAGTTGTAAATTTAGGTTGTTGATTTGAGGATTTTTATTCTTATTTTTTATATAGTTTTAAATTTATTCAATTAATGTATAATGTATTACTGGTTTTAGAGGTAGAGGTCAGTGATTCATCAGTTTTATATAATATTCAGGACTCATTACATCACATGCCCTCCTTAAATTTCCCTCTCAGCAATGCTTTCATTGCATTCTATAAATTTTATAGTAAAATGTTTTAATTCTCCTCTCAACTTTTTGGTATGTATTCTATAATTATTTTCTATTTTCCTTCTGGTTACTATGACCTTTGCACTTAAAATCCTATAGAGTTATAACATTTTAATTTGAATTTATAGCATCTCAATTTTAATAATTTAAAAACTAGATTTATGTATACCATGGTCTTCATCCTTTTCAGTTAGTGATGTCATAGAATTACATATTTATACATTGTGTATCTGAAAACATAACTTGGTAAAAGGGTAAAGAATGTCTTCAATAGGGAAAGAAAATACAAAGAGACAAACAAGTATCAAAAGATGACAACAGAGTACACAAGAGGTGTGCAAAAACATTAAATGATCTAACATGTGTAGAAGAAATATTAGAAGAGACAACAACCAAGAATTTTCCAAAATTATGACAGCTACCAAAATACAGATTCAGGAACTTCAGAAAACAACAAGCAGAGTAAATACCAAAAACACACAAACTAAAACACCTAGATATATAATATGCAAACTGTCGAAACCTAATCAATGTCATTGTGTAAGATTTGCTTCTGCTTTCTTTTATACAAGTACAGTTGAATAGCCAAACATAAATAATATTCAAGATCTAGATTTGGTAAGGGAATGTGAAAATGTAGTTTTTAATTTTCCAGACTCTGGAAACCAGAATACACACTGGAAAGGTAGTGGCAAGGCTTTTGGGTAGCAAATCAGTGTGCCCACCATGCAATGTACATGTAAATAGTTTTGCTTTGCATGTGGTTTTTTTCATGTATCTTATATTCAAAAATACATAAATATGAACAAATATAAATGTATAACTTATACAGGAAATTACAATTTTAACTTTACAAATACACTACCTATATATATAGATAGAGTTTCTATATTTATAGCTGTATATATGTATATATAAGCTTTGAACAACTCGGAGGTTAAATGTTTCAACTCCCTGCATAGTGAAGAATCTGCATATAACTTTTGACTTCTCCCAAAAATTCAGCTATGAATAGCCTGCTATTGACCAGAACATTACCAATAACACAAAAAGTTGATTACACATGTATTGTGTGTTATGTGTATTATATGCAGTATTCTTTTATAATTAAGGTAGCGAAAAGAAAATGTTTCAATAACATCATGAGGAAGAGAAAATACTCTTACAGTACTATAATGTTTTTATTTTTAAAAAACCATGCAATATAAGTGGGCTCATATTGCTCAAACCTGTATTGTTCAAAGGTCACCTGTACTATTTTAGTAGTTATTCAGTGATTTGTTTCTAAAAGATTCATAAAAATTCTTTCCACCATCATCAGTATTTGAGAGCATACATTTCCCCACATCTATGCTAATCATCAAGGATAAAGGTTTCAATTTTTTATTTTTTTGCAGTCTGTTTGGAAAAAGTGATTTGTTATTATTTTAATATTCATTTTCATATTTTTCTGTAATTTAATATTTTCACATGTTTCTCAGTCATCTGAACTTCTTTAAATTGCCTATTTCCATATTTTATTCTCTTCTTTTGAGTTATTTATCTTTTCCACTTCGTAGAGCTCATTTTTTAAATTATAGATGTTAATCACTTAAATGTCATTACATTTTTCTTAAACAATTTTTCTTGAACAATAAAGTTATAAAATTTTAATATTGAATTCTCAAATATTTACATATTTTTAATACCTTCAGAGTTTCCAATATTGGTTAAGATCTCCCTTGCCTTAGATTATATACATAGTGTCATACATCATATAGATTGTATCGTAAAATTATTATTATTATCATTATTACAACTACTACTACATTTATGTGTGTAATATGCCCAGATGGTTTCTTTTAATGGTTAAGAGTGGGATCCAATATTCTCCATTTTTGATAGCTAGTAGTGATACTACTATGTATTAAATTTCCCACCTTTTGTCATTTTCTAAAATGATTTCAGACAAATATTTAAGCTATCATATACACTATACTATGTATGCTGGGTTCTAACTCTGGATGCCGTGTTCTGGCCCCCTGAGTAATAAGTCAGTTTGTAACTGTGTCAATAGCATATTTGTTTTCCTAATATCTTTGTGCTAAATTCTAATAGTCTCAGAAACATATCTCCCCCTTTCTGTTACTTTTTTTTTATAATTGTCATGGATATTCTTGAACTTTTTTTCCATACAAAATTTAAGATAACTTAATCCAATTCCAATAAGAAACTCTACCAGAATTCTAATGAAATCTTAGTACATTTTACACTGTTCGGTAAGATTAACATTTTTGTGATGACAATTCTTCCAATCCCAGAATACATCCATATGCTTAATTCTTGATATGTCTTTCACTAAGATAATATGGTTTTCTGTATATACACCTTGTAACTTTTATTACCTTTATAACCTATTATGTAAATTATCTTGCAAACATTTTCGCTTAACTTCACCTACTGATCCTTCCCTTTTCCTCCAAAAACTCAAGCCTAGATCAACCCAAATGTCTGCAATTAGTAATTATACACCTGGACCACTGGCTCTACCTGATTAAAAATAATCCATACAGATTAGTGCCCAATTCAGTGTCTTCATACTCATCTGGGTTCTCAATACTGTCTTGACATTTCTTTCACATTTCTCCAATTAACTCTTTCTTCTCATACTCGCAATATTTATTTTATGCCTTCATCCCTGTCACCAAATTTCTTACTCGTCATGGCCCTATCTTCATCATTTACTAATAGGAAATTGACACTCAGTTGAATTGACCAAATTAAATGTTCTTCACATGCAAAAACAACACAGTGAAAATGAAAATGTAAATGAAGCTAGAAAAATATTTGTAATATTCATGATATACGAAGGTTTATTTGTACTGTAAAGAGAATAGACATAAATAAATAAATAAGGAAAAAGTTAAACATTTCTATTTTAAAATGGACAAAGAATTTGAACATCCATATGACTGATTAGATGAGATAGCATTTTTCACCCATCAGTTTACCCAACATTGGGCATGGGAGGGACTTGTTTAACAACTTTGTAAGGAAATTGCTACTACTTGCAGGTGGTGGAAAATCAACAAATTATACCAACTTAAATATGTATTATCATAATTTTAAACTTTAATTCCACCTTTAGGAACCCATCCAAAAAATGTGGAACTGATTTTTTTTTCCCCAATGTTATTGGAAAAAGTAGACATAAAATGTAAAACCAGACTGAAGTTTGGGTAGCAGCTATTTACAAGTTCTGCAATAAATGAAATAAGCCAGTCCAGAGAAACATTGCAGGAAGGAAGTGGGAAACTCGAAAGTGCAATATAAAGGAAATCAGAAAATGAAATTCCAATAGTACGTCAACACTATCAACTTCTGTAAAGAATCAATTAACTTGAGTTTTAAATGGATGAGATGGGATGACCCATTTAAAAGCTGATACTGATTGGAATACTGTCAAGAACTTGTTTGACACTTAATCAGTTTTGGAAATTGTAGAATGCACCTGTTGCTCATCAATTGGTTAAGCCACCATAAGGAGTAAATACACATATATATTCACTGTTACCGCCTTTTTAAAGTTTCCTGTATTCAAATCAAAACTATAAGAGAGAGAGAGACCTAAAATTTGAATCTCAAGCTTTTCACTAGGCAACATTGCATTGTTATTTTGCTCTAGGCCACCAAAATAAAAACTATTCAAGAAGTCAGCTGCTGCTATAAAGGTCATCTGGAAAGTCCAGGGAAGGGCCCTGAGCTGCTGCTGGGAAAGGGAAATTGTCCTCTGGCCCGTGATCTGGCGTGTTTGTCTGCTGAGTGGCTTTAGTGGTTTCATCTATTGCTGAAAGAGCCAAGAGAAAGGAATAAAATAGGACTGTAATCCACACCACAATGAGCAAGATGAGAAGATCAGCCAAGTGAGTGTTTTGTTTATGTGCTGCCCCTTCTGGCATACAGAATTGCTGCACAGATTTTATGGGCTTCTAATCATCATTTAAATATGAGTGATTCAACCTTGACATTTGTTGGTTTTTTAATACAGCTTGCTAATAATCCAAAGGTGCTAGAACATACAACTCCAAATTATAATTTTTCAAAGCATAGTAGTGTCATGGAAGGGTAAATACCTCCCATAGTCTTGTAGGCTGTGTATATTCATTGGATGTACACAGAGAGAAAGACTAGATAAAATCCCTGGAAACTGATTTTACTTTCAGTCTATAATTAAGCACATATCAAATCATGAAAACAGAGTGAAGACACATCACAGTTTGGATCTCTGCAATTCAGATTGTTAGTTCGAAATTGGGCATTGAAAATTCTCCCTTCTGTCTTTCCCTTGATCTTAAAGTGCTGATGGAGAGAACCAGAAAATAAATTATAAGAATAGTCCATTCCAGATATTGAACTGATTAGCAAAGATGAACAAAGAACCAAATCATTCTGGAAATGGAACTCTTACAAGGAAATAGAATCCATCTCCAGTAGGAGAGAAAATTATCCCAAATCTTCTGGATGAAAAAGCAACCTTAGTCCTTAATTCCTAATTGACTTAGCAATTATGCTCATTAATCCTAAGTATCTAATAAGACAGGTGTCCAAATATCCAAGTATAATTTTTGTAATACAGCTTACACTATAAAAATGTAAACAATCTAAATGTTTAACAGTGATTGAATTATATTCCAGTCTATATATGTCAATTTAATCAGTCCTTTAAAATATTGTGGAAGTATATTTGACATGGGAACATGTCATATGTTCTTTCTCTTGCTAACAGTTTAATATTAAAAAATTACAAACCTACAGAAAATTGAGCAAATTGTACAGAGAGCACCCACACAAGTACCACCTAAATACGGTAATTAACATTTTATTAATTAACATTTATGCATTTTCACATATTTATCCACTTCTGTATGCATTGATCTTTTTTAAAAAATTCAAAGTAAAATGCAGACATCAGTTCCCTTCCTTTAAGTACTTTAGCATGCATATTATTAACTAAACTTCAATATTTGTTGGCTTTTTTCCTTAGGTAAAAATTTGCATACAATGAAATGTAGAAATCTTAAGTGGACCATTAGATGAGTTTGACACATGCAAACAACTGTGTAACCCAAACTTCTATCAAGACATAGAGCATTATATCCATCCCAAAAGTTCACTCTTGCCCCTTCCTCTCTCCCTGCCCCATTTTGCCAAGGCAACCATTTTTCTGATTTTTTACCATCACAGATGAGCTTTCCCTGGTCATATGAATGTTCATTCATACAATATATACTCTTGGAGGAAACTTCTTTCACTCTGTGAAATCCAACCATGTTATTTTGTGTATGGGTGGTTTGTTCCTTTTCCTTGATGAGTACTACTCCATTATACTACTCCATTGTGTAAATGCACCACAGTTTCTTCATCCATTCTCCTGTTTTACAGACACCTGGGCTAGGAAATATGTAATGTGTTCTTTTTTAAAAGATTTTATTTATTTATTAGAGAGAGATCACAAGTAGGCAGAGAGGCAGGCGGGGGCGGGGTGGGGAAGCAGGCTCCCTGCTGAGCAGAGAGCCCAATGTTGGGCTCGATTCCAGGACCCTGAGATCATGACCTGAGCAGAAGGCAGAGGCTTAACCCACTGAGTCACCCAGATGCCCCTGTAATGAGTTCTTAAGTGAAAAGAAAAAGACTAAGATAAGATAGGTCATGTGGCTTTCTTATTTGTCAAGCACACAAGACACCCAAATGTGTTTATGTCTGTGTATCTATCTCACAGAGACATATCACACTTTGGATCCCAGAAATTCAAATTATATATATATATATATAATGAATATAATATATATAATGAATATAATATTATATATATATATATATATATAAAACACTATAACAGAGTATTTTTCCATTGGTTTAATTTGGGTGATTAACCTTTTGCTTGTGTGCTTTCTAGCTCTTCTACAATTAACATTCCACAACTAACAATTAGCCCCTCTTTGTTATTAGACTTCATGGGATGGGACTGTAGGGAGGTGAGACTGAAAAGAAAACAGCTGTAAGGCGGGTTTCCTTCCCTGAAATCAGTGGGAAAAATAGCCATGTAACTGCTTGGCTGGAAGAGCTGGGATGTATTCATCTCCCCACAGAAAGAAAGAGGTTCAGTTACTGTAAAATAACCAAAGTGCCATCTGTGGAGAAACAGCTTATGAAAAACTCTTCTCTAAGCAGAGACTTATACTGCAGTCCTGTGCCTGGATTTGAAAGCCACCTCATAAAATCTCCAGTTATTTTTTCCTCTATTTTACAAAAATTCCAAATTAACCTTTTGTTTCCTAAAGAGAACACAGTGAAGAAAACAAAGGAGTCTTTTACTAAAGCTGATTGAGAATAGAGTGCCAAGGAAAAGGGAAAGCTGAGTTTGCATGGAAGAATAAAACAATAATGCTGACTAAATGCCTCACCTCCTATCATCTTCAAAGCCACATGAAGTACACAGGATGAGTTTTACTTTCACTGACCAAGTGGGAATAATTAAGAGACATCACTTGGCAAAAATCGTAGAAAGAGGTAGCTTAGAACCCATGTGTCTTTGTTCTGAAACTAAAATTCTCCCCGCTCTATCTGTTGAGGACCCTCAACTGTGTCATTGTATTTAAAGTGGTTTGTTTTTTGTTTTTTGTTTGTTTTAATGTGTCTTAACTCTAGCACTGGTGAGATTCATTTGTCATTAGGTAAAAAAGCAAAACTAGTCATTGGACATGACCATTTACCTGGATGGTCTTCAAGAGGATCCTGAGAGGGGAAAGGAGTGTCTCACTTTCTGTGCTCAAGCCTTCCTGAGGGGACCAGGTAGTCTAGTTACCTGTTCTTAGAAAACACGATTGGAGGCTGAAAAGCCAGCCCTGATTTTTCTCTCTGCTTTCTCTGACTCAGAAGGGAGTATTCAAGAGCATAGGGTCATTGGTGAGGCAGGAACAGAACCCAAACTTTCCCACTTTGAAAGTCAAGCTATTGGGTGAGGCTCAGGCAGGGCCACTTGAGGGCCAGTGGCCTCCTCAATTCCGTGGGTACCACCAGTCTTTCTCTGTGTTTATCCCTCATTATGCAAAAAGTTCACTGAGCTGTTTCTCTGATCCACTGTGTAAGTGCCTCAGAGAACAGCTCTTACACACAGGAGGACAAGAAATTCTGCACTTTCATGGGCCTAGTAGAAAGACCACTTGGCAGGGGCGCCTGGGTGGCTCAGTGGGTTAAAGCCTCTGCCTTCAGCTCAGGTCATGATCCCAGGGTCCTGGGATCGAGTCCTGGGATCGAGCCCCGCATCTGGCTCTCTGCTCAGCAGGGAGCCTGCTTCCTCCTCTCTCTCTGCCTGCCTCTCTGCATACTTGTGATCTCTGTCTGTCAAATAAATAAATAAAATCTTTAAAAAAAAAAAAAAGACCACTTGGCAGAGTAGGCAGAGTTCGGGATGTGGAATAAGAAGATGACTTTGAATCTTGGCCCTACCCAATGGGGTCAAGACTCTTAAACCCTCTAAGTCCTAGTTTTATAATATGGTGGAAAATGTATGAAATAAAATACTTATCAGCACTTGCTATGGATCCCAGTATTAATACCCCCAAATTAGAATAATAAACTCAGATTTTGTTATTAAGCACTCACTTGTCTAACACTTTATGCTGGGCATTGATGACTATATAAATACAATTTAATGACTTAGTGATTGAAAATCTAGACTCCAGAGATAGATTCTCAATTTCAATCCCAGCTTCACCACTTGGTTATAGGCAAGAGACTAGGAAGTTTGTTTAACCTCTCTACTCAGATTTCTCATCTGTAAAATGAGGATAAAATTACCTTCCTCTTAGGGTCCTTATGAGTATTAAAGGAGTTAATCTATCTAAAATCCTTAGAGCAGCTCCTGGCCCATAGTAAGTGCTATACATTTGACTATTATTAGTGTTTTTAGACATGATACTTGTTTAAAGATCTGAACAATTACAGAGATGAGAAGAACAGTGTATCCAGGTGTTATTTGACAGAGGTATGGACACAAAAGGGTCAGGGACCAATTTGTATATGAGCTAGAAAGTTTATACTAACTTATTTGACATCAGAATTAATCAACAATTCAAGAATAGCTATGTGTTACCACCCAAAGAAATGTGAAGAAGCTATTAATCTGTCCAGGCTTTCCAGGTCTGGGCTGATGCAGTGTCCTGTGACAGAATAGGAGTTATCAGGGCCACCCAGTGACTAAATGGATTCCCTTTGACTCTCTCAGTTGCCAGAAGTACCAGCTCAAGGAGGCGGGCTGGGAATGGTAAGGGCTATTGGCCCTTCACAGTTAATTCATGGACCAGCTTCTCTGGACCAGTCCTGCTGTCCTCTCTCTTCTCAGAAGCATAGCATTCTGAGCTGACCTTTTCCATTGCACCTCCCTATTCATTTTCCTAGATTTATTTCTCCTGGGGGAAAGATCAGGAAGAATAAAACAATTACACAACTCTTCCCTTTCCTGCCCTTGCTATAATTATACTAATGTACTGCCACAAAACACCAGCAACTCAAAAGTAAGAGTCTGCCAGGAGTCAGTGCTTGGATAGAGAACACACACCAGCACTAGTCGGAGAAGACAGGGCAAGATCAAGATGATAAGCCAGAGTTGGAGACCAGCTGTCACTACTGAAATTTCTAAAAGCTGAGTGGGAATGAATACCTGACAGCAAAGAAGAAGGGAAGGGAAAGAAAAGGAAGGGATAGGAAAGGAAAGGAAGGAAAGAACCAGCAGAGACAAAGGTGGCAGTGAAGGAAGTATTGAATTATTTCTCCAAATCAGTCTACATTCAGTTATCCTGTGGTACTTCTTAAAGATACCAGTAATACAGGTTTGACACTAATTTTTTACACTATCTACTTTTGGGAAGAGAGATATAGACTACCAAGAAAGAATTTTAAAAGTACTAGTTTTAGGGACGCCTGGGTGGCTCAGTGGGTTAAGCCGCTGCCTTCGGCTCGGGTCATGATCCCAGCGTCCTGGGATCGAGTCCCACATCGGGCTCCTTGCTCAGCGGGGAGCCTGCTTCTCCCTCTGCCTCTGCCTGCCACTCTATCTGCTTGTGCTCACTCTCGCTCTCTCTCTCTCTGATAAGTAAATAAAATCTTTAAAAAAAAAAAAAGTACTAGTTTTATCAAGGGAGAGAAAAATTCTCGGTTTTTTGGTTTTTGTTTTTTAAACCTAAATGCAGTTAAACATTCAGGACATAGTCCACATAGAGAAGCCCATAGAACCATGAGGTTGAGTGAACCAGCAGGGTGAGAGCAGTAGGATGTCTGGAGGCAGGATAACAGACCCTCTATGGCATCAGGATTGACTTTCATCTCTCTCTTATCTCAGATGAATACTCAGAGCTCGTTCTTTATAGTATTACCCTTGTACAGGTATAGAGTACTAAAAACATAAAATGTATAAACATTTTTCCCCTTCCAAATTCCACTGACTTTCTTTTTTTTCTTTAAGGATTAATTTATTTATTTGAGAGAGCACATGCACACTGGCATGCAAATGTGTGAGTGGGGAGAGGGGCAGAAGGAGAGAATTTTTAGGCAGACTCCCAGCTGAGCACAGGTCCCAGTGCAGGCCTCCATTCCAGGACCCATGAGATCATGACCCGAGCCAAAACTAAGAGTCAGACACTCAACTGACAGAGCCACCCAGCAACCCTCCACTGCCCTTCCTTATGTTAAGAATCCAACCTCTTGGGGTGCCTGGGTGGCTCAGTGGGTTAAGCCTCTGCCTTCGGCTCAGGTCATGATCTCAAGGTCTTGGGATTGAGCCCCACATCAGGTTCTCTGCTCAGCAGGGAGCCTGCTTCCCCCTCTCTCTCTGCCTGCCTCTCTGCCTACTTGTGATCTGTGTCAAATAAATAAAATAAAATAAAATAAAATAAAATAATCCAACCTCTTTTTAAAGAAGCCTTATGGCTATCTTGGACTTTTGAAAAAGAGGGAACTTCCCAATGGGGATAGTTCAGACAGGACTGTGCAAAGTCTTGAGTCACAGACAGTTCTTCCTGCTGAATTATCAACAGGTGGTAGGTAGACATATGTCCTATATGTTTAAAATTCACTTTCCCCAGAATTGTTGGGTGATACTTTCAAATATTGGATTTCTCTCAACATAGTCTACTTTAGGTCCTGGGCCCTGAACCTCATTATAACCCAAGCATTTCAGTATTTAGCTCAGGGTACCTAAAGTCATAGCTTTCACTCTTCCTTATTTCCAACCCCAATTCAAAGGTTTTAAGGCAGTTTCAATCTGCAAACTGCCATGGCACTCCAAACTTCTAAAAGAGTCAACATTTTAAGGTTTAGAGAGCTTAAGAAATGGAGGATGAGATGATAGAGGGAACAAAGAGCAAACAAAGACAGACCTCAAAAGGATCTGTTCCTGCTGAGATGATGAGCAAACAATTAGAGATCAACATATGAACCATCTCAGATCCATATTGGAGCAAGTGTGAGATAGAGAATGATGAAACAGAGTTGGAGACAGAAAAGGCATCCAATGATTTATTCTAACTCTCACACCATTGTCTCTCCTTTCCCTCATTTTCCTTTTATCAGCTCAAGTGCCCTCAATGATTCTCTTCATGTAGGTAATTAAAAGACTCTTACCATTTCCTTCTTCATGTCTCCATGGAAACAAGTTCTGACTAGGCTAATCAGGATGCCCTGAGACTGGCTTATCCACTGAGAAACTGAGCAGAGTCAGAAGTTCTTCAGTCCCTCACATCTGGGGCCTGTAAGAACGTTTCACATCCCAGCTTCATCATGTAATCTTTCACTTACAGGAATATTTTAAAGAGCTCAATTGCTGTAGGTGGTTCTAGTTTGGGTCAGTGTTGGGAAGGAAAGTTCTGGCCCAGCTCATTGCTCCAGTTGCCCAGGGTTATGGCTGGAGTCCTCAATCAGGAAGAGTTAAGATGCCCATGTTTTCTCTTTTGTCCACCCCAAGGGCCATTTAGAAACATAGTGGTCATAATTTGCTAAATCATTTTGGAAACAGTTTCTAGAAATCTTAGCTTGGGGTGAAGTGTACTACATATGGAAAACCCTGGTTTATGAGCCAAATGGAAATATAGGTTTCTGAGAAAAGTGGGAAAAATTCTTTCGTACATACCTCCCTTTAGTGTTGACCCAATCTGGGCATGGTATAACACATCTATATTTAGGATTGATTTAAGCTACTGACTGTGAGTTCATTTACTAAGTTAACAGAAGAGTCCAAATTCAATTAGGGCCCTTGTCTCAACACAATAATTATTGCAGTAACAATGTGTTTGCCTTCCTCTTCTAAAATAACTAATTTGAATATATGGCTTAAAGCAAACCTTTTGAAGTTTCATATTTTGTAAATTAGGATATACCAAAAAAATTAAGGAAACATACTATCATAAAAGTGTTCTCAGAATGTTAGACTAGAAAGGAATCTTATAAATAAAGAAATTGACCCTGAAAAAAGATTAGACAGAAGTAATGGATTCACTGTCATCAGTATCAAAACAGTAGAACTTACTCTGATTTCAGTTTTTCCTCCTTAAATTTTGAACTATTTTATTTTTTTAAGATTTTATTTATTTATTTGACAGAGAGAGAGAGATCACAAGTAGGCAGAGCAGCAGGCAGAGAAAGAGAGGGGGGAAGCAGGCTCCCTGCTGAGCAGGGAGCCCGATGCGGGGCTCGATCCCAAGACCCTGAGATCAGGACCTGAGCCGAAGGCAGAGGCTTAACCCACTGAGCCACCCAGGTGCCCCTGAACTATTTTAAATACATAGAAAAGAATGGAGAAGAACATAATCCAACATTCTTGATATAAAATTTTACCATATTTTAAAATCTGAATTTTCAAACCCTATGTACTCTTCACTGACCATTTCTCTGTCTCTCTCCTCGGAGTTAACCATTCTCAGTTTGCTGTTTATCATTTCCATATGTGTTTTAATGTTTTAAGTCATATTTAATATCCATAAATATGTGTATAATGTTATTTTCCATGCATTTAAATTTTTTTTTCTGTTTGTATTTCTTGTCTGTATTTTCTGCAATTTTTAAATTCTATGTAGTGAAGAATTTAAAAATAATACTGAAGACTAGCCATAGGCTTAGGAGAAAATATTTGCCAAAGACGCATTCTGATAAAGGACTATTATCCAAAATATACAAAGAACTCTTAAAAGTCAACACTAAAGAACAAACAACCCAATTTAAAAAAATGGGCCACAGGTGACTTCTCAAAGAAAATATAGGGATGGGAAATAAAAACATGAAAAGATTCTCCACATCATATGTCATCAGGGAAATGTAAATTAAATCAATAAGGAGATACTACTGTAAACCTATTGGCATGGCCAAAATCCAGAACACTGAAAACAGCAAATGTTAATAAGGATATAAAGCTAGAGGAACTTTTTTTTAAATCATTTTTTAATTTATTTTCAGCATAACAGTATTCATTGTTTTTGTACCACACCCAGTGCTCCATGCAATCCGTGCCCTCTCTAATACCCACCACCTAGTTCCCCTAGAGGAACTTTTATTCATTGCTGATGGGAATGCAAAATGGAACAAACACTTTGGAAGATAGTTTGGTAGTTTCTTACAAAACTAAATATACTCTTACAGTGGGATCCAACAATCATGCTCCTTGGTATTTATCCAAAGGAGTTGAAAATATATCTGCACAGGTTTTTACCTGCACATGAATGTTTATAGTACTTTTATTCACAATTGCCAAAAGCTGTAAACAGTCAAGATGTCTTTTAGTAGGTCAGTGGATAAACTGTGGTCCATCCAGACAATGGAATATGATTCTGGTCTAAAAACAAATGAGCTATCAAGCCATGAAAAGACATGGAGGAAACGTAAGTGCATATTACCAAGTAAAAGAAGCCAATCTGAAAAGGCTATGTACTATATGAATGCAACTATATGGCATGCTGGAAAAGGCAAAACTAGAGTAAGAAAGATCACAGGTTGTCAGGGGTTGAGGGGTTGGAGGATGAATAGGCAGAGCACAGATTTTTAGGGAAGTGAAAATATTCTATAAGGTACCATAGTGATGAATTTATGTCATTTTACATTTGCCCAAATCGATAGAATGTAAAACACCAGGGTGTGGACTCTGGATGATTATGATGTGTCAGTGTAGGTTCATCAGTTGTAAGAGATGTACGCCCCTGGTAGATGGACCATTGTGGCAGGGGATGCTTACAATGGTGGAGGCTGTGCATTTGTGGAGATAGAGATATATGGGAAATCTGTGTATCTTCCCCTCAATTTTTTTGTGGACTTAACTTCTCTAAAGAAATGAAGTCTTGGGCGCCTGGGTGGCTCAAGTTGGTTAAGCCACTGCCTTTGGCTCAGGTCATGATCCTGGAGGACCAGGATCGAGTCCAGCATCAGGCTCCCTGCTCAGCAGGGAGGCTGCTTCTCCCTCTGAGAGTGCTTTCTCACTCTCTTTCTCTAAATAAATAAATACAATCTTTTTTTAAAAAAACAAATGAAATATGGTTTTACTTATTTTTGGAGCATTAGAAATAACACAGAGGACATGGAGAGATGGAGAGGAGAAAGGAGTTGGGGGAAATTGGAGGGGGAGATGAACCATGAGAGACTATGGACTCTGAAAAACAATCTGAGGGTTTTGAAGGGGTGGGGGGGTGGGAAGTTGGGTGAGCCTGGTGGTGGGTATTATGGAAGGCACGTATTGCATGGAGCACTGGATGTGGTGCATAAACAATGAATTCTAGTACACTGAAAAGAAATTTTAAAAATTTTTAAAAAATTAAATCAACAAAACAAAGAGGCAACCCACAGAATAGGAGAAGATATTCACAAATGACAGTATAAAGAGCTGATATCCAAGATCTATAAAGAACTCCTCAAACTCAACACACAGAAAACAGATAATCATGTCAAAAAATGGACAGAAGACATGAACAGACACTTCTCCAATGAAGACATACAAATGGCTAACAGACACATGAAAAAATGTTCATCATCATTAGCCATCAGGCAGATTCAAATCAAAACCACATTGAGATACCACCTTACACCAGTTAGAATGGCCAAAATGAACAAGAGAGTAAACAACATGTGTTGGAGAGGATGTGGAGAAAGGGGAACCCTCTTACACTGTTGGTGGGAATGCAAGTTGGAAAACAGGGTGGGAAACATAAGTTTGGAAAACAGGGTGGAGATTCCTTAAGAAATTAAAAATAGAGCTACCCTATGACCCTGCAATTGCATTACTGGGTATTTACCCCACAGATGTAGTGAAAAGAAGGGCCATCTGTACCCCCAATGTTCATAGCAGCAATGGCCACAGTTGCCAAACTATGGAAAGAACCAAGATGCCCTTAAATGGACAAATGGATCAGGAAAATATGGTCCATATACACTATGGAGTATGATGCCTCCATCAGAAAGGATGAATACCCAACTTTTGTATCAACATGGACAGAACTGGAAGAGATTATGCTGAGTGAAATAAGTCAAGCAGAGAGAGTCAATTATCATACAGTTTCTCCTATTTATGGGGCATAAGGAATAACACAGAGGACATGGGGAGATGGAGAGGAGAAGGGAGTTGGGCGAAATTGGAGGGGGAGATGAACCATGAGAGACTGTGGACTCTGAGGAACAAACTGAGAGTTTTGGAGGGGGGGGGGATGGGAGGTTGGGTGAGCCAGGTGGTGGGTATTAAGGAGGGCACATATTGCCTGGAGCACTGGGTGTGGTGCATAAACAATGAATTCTGGTACACTGGTGTTTATTAAAAAATAAATAAATTTTTTTAAAAAATTAAAAAATTAAATAAAAAAATTAAGCTTGATTAAAAAAAATTCTCATAATAATACTGATTATATATATAATATTATGTACTGATCATATCTAGTATAACATATAATATAAGCACATAATATATCAGTATGTATCAATATTATATATAAAATATATACTGATTATATATGTATTATAATATAATATTAGTACTATAATTGTAATATATAATACCTATATTATCAGACATCTGTTGCTGTTGTAGTAGATGAGAAAAACAAATACCACATAGAGACTGTAAATGCTTTTGTATAACCTGTAAGTCTTCTTGGAAGTGGTTAGTAAAAAGGGTTTTAACATTTTTTTTTCCTTAAAAGTAACTGTCATTGTTTACATCAGTAACTTTTCCCTTTCCTGTTCTCATTAAAACATTCTGGTGAAAATGTAGGCACAGTAGCTTCCAGCTTTAGAATAAATAACAATTTGGACCAAACACACACACACACACACACACACACACACACACATAATGATGTGTAAATTTCATCACTTTTATTTCCTGGTTTGAGCTACTAGATAGATAAGGTATGAGGTCCCAAAATACAAGATTTCCAGGAAGTGAATGTGTACATCAACATTTAAGAAATGGATGGAGCAGCCCACAAAGAAGTTAGAAGGAACAGAGCGCAGAAGAAAAATAGAAGAATGTGGTGTTATCACGAGGCATCAGCAAAGTGTTGGAGTAGTTAGCAGTGTCCAAAGAGACAATATTTTAAGGCATACTGAGAGCACAGTTAGAGTTTTCATGTAGGAAGAAATGAGAACTGAAGAATTCATTTCACCACAAGACGTTCAAGCATTCAGCCCTTTGCTCTGCCCACAGTCCCAAAGGCACACAATTAAGTTCTTTCATTTCGAGATACTTATGTGAGAGTATCCAGAATAAAAAGAATTTCAGACTTTATAGTTCTTCACATGAGTAATTTCTATAAAATAGTTCAGAGTACAATTTCTTCTTGTTGGTTATTTCCATCTATAAGACTATCACTTAAAAACACTATTTATCAAAACCAAACCCTGTATAAGTCCTTACCCACTATATAATGTTGCTTCCTCCAAAAGAAACTTAAGAGTTGGGTTTGGAGCCAGTTGGACTTCCATCAGTAGTTTATATTAGCTGTGTAACATTCGGAAATTATTTAACCACTATGAGCTTCAGTTTCCTCTCTCTTAAGTGGAAATGATAGGGTTGTTTTGAGGATATGTCAGATAATCCATGTAGTAAGTACTTAATAGTTATAATAATACTAAGGCTCTCATGACATGTTTTAAAGTGCCATTGCCTTTGTTTTTTGTAATTTTCCCTCTCAACAACTATATCCAGATTTTTTGTGTTTGAAAAGTTACTTGTAACTTATGCTTTGATTTATAAACACTTACTTATAACTGGTATTAGTACTAACAATATGACATCTCCTTGACAAAACTGAGCCCTGCCCCTTTGCAGAACTTTTTAAATTTTTTACCCTTAGCACTTGAGTGATTTCTGGCCCCTAGAACAAAAATCACAAAAATCTTGACAGATGCAGAAAGTGTACATGATGAAATTTAACATTCATTTTTGATTTTTAAAAATACAAATACCCCTAGCAAACCAGACTAGAACAGATATTTAATAATCTAATAATGAATATCCACCAAAAAAAAAAAAACTTCAGCAAACGTACATAGTGATAAAATAATGAAATCAGACCCTTGGAAACTGGGAATAAGACAGGGATGTTATTACTGCTATTCAACAATTGCTGGAGTTCATGGTAAAACAGTAAGTCAATAAAAAAGACATGAAAGACTCAAAATTTGGAAATGAAAAATAAAAGTAAACTTCTACTATATGAAGATAATATGGTTATATATGAAGAAATTTTTAAATAATTCACAGATACATCACAAGACTTAAAGAGTGCTTTGCAAGGTTGCTATATAGGAAATCAATATTTTACAATCAGTTCTTTTCTGTATAGTGAATAGTGATAGGAAGTAAAATTTAGTAAATGCTTGTATAATAGCATCACAATATCATATACTTAGACTAAATCTAACCAAAGTTGTGCTAAACTTCTATACAAAAAACTGTAAGCACTAAAAGAAATTGAATAAAAACTAAATCTAAATTGTGTTTTAGAGTATGAATGGATTGGAAGACTCATCAATCTTAATCTAAACTCTTGTGTGTGTGTTTTTTTTTTAAATTTGACAAGCTGAATCTAAAGTCTGTAAGGAAATGCAAAGGACTTAAGAGAGCCAAGACTTTCTTAAAGAACTATAAGATAAGAGGACTAATTCTCGGATGCCAAAACTTATTATAAAACTACAGTTTGAAGTAGACCTACAAAGTAAAACTCTCAGATCTGTCTAGACTCCACTTTGCATGGGCATTGTATTAACTAGTGTTTCCAGGACCCCAGAAAGCTGTGTTGAACTATTCTGCACTTAGTTCTGCTCAGTGTGACCACCTTGTTTCCATTAATTTTTAGTGTCTTCGTCTAGAAATGTCAATCTGTAGCTCATCTTATGTATTTTTCAGGAATGTTTGCAATGTGAAGAACTCACCAGTCTTACTAGAATTGGATTCAAATGCCAAGATTCTCAAGGAGAGAAGGGAACCAGAGAATGACAGATTTAGACACAATAACCCAATTGTAAGAAGCTGGCTCTTTGGGGACAGTTTTTATGGGCAAGTCCTATAAGTTGAATTTGTCTACTAAACCCCTGATTTCACCTGGAAGGGCTTTGAATTAAATAAATCACATACTGTTGTGTGATGCAAGAAATAGATCCCCACCAGCTCCCATATCTGGTAGCCAAGCGCTGAGTATAAACCAATGAAGTTGTAAGGATGAATAAAATCTTCAAAGGAAGTTGAAATAGCCAAGGAAGGAATGTCTGTGATTCGTGTGTTGCAAGTAAAAGGCCTCCATCCAGGGACTGTGGATAACCCTGGGAAAGGAGGAGGGTCTGAGACTCTCTCAAGTGCCTACTAGACTCGCAATCAGTGACTTTATAATCAGAACCAAATAAATGCTAGAGTTGTGGATGGGTAAAGATAAGAGAGTGGAGCTTTCAGTTCCCTTCACCTAACTGTATGGGAGGTGCTAAAAATACAGGACTGACTACAAGGCAAATGACATTCTTAGTGCCTATGTTATTGCTTTTAATTCAGAAAATCTCTATTTTTACATGCAAGTTCACCTTTTTACTCTTATTCTTAAAGATGGCTCTTCCATAAAGAGCTAGACCAGGCTCTCATTTAACTTGTTTGTATAAAAGTATGTTTGAGATTTTTGTTTTAAAAAGTAGAACAGGGGTGCCTAGGTGACTCAGTGGGTTAAAGCCTCTGCCTTCGGCTCGGGTTATGATCCCAGGGTCATGGGATCGAGCCCCGCATCGGGCTCTCTGCTCAGCGGGGAGCGTGCTTCCCTTCCTCTCTCTCTGCCTACCTCTCTGCCTGGTTGTGATCTCTGTCTGTCAAATAAATAAATAAAATATTAAATAAAATAAAATAAAAAGTAGAGCATTGAAGGTACCTAATGGAGACATGGATCATCTGTTAGTAAAGTTTAAAAATTATTTTTGACATGATTTTTAAGGAAAACATTACTTTTCTGGATGAAACCTGAAGAAGAGCAATGGATAGGATAATGTCAGGAAAAAAATGGACTTGAAAGTTTTCCACTAAATGAAAAGTACAGAGAGCTGCTTCACATACAGCTAGATCTAGATGCTATCACAATATGACCAGAAAACTGTCTGTACTCATCTCTTTTCTTTGAATTTTTTTCATTATTGCCATTCTCTGAAAGATTCTTTCTGTCTGGTGGTAAGATACACATGAGTAACTCAAGCCTTTGTTCTACCACCTTCACAATTCCAATGAAACCAATGTACCCCCTTTCTTTTTCTTTTTCTTCTTGTTTACTTTATCTTTCAATTTTGGTTGTTTCTGAGATATAATTGATATACAGCACTGTATTCATTTCAGGCCTACAATATAAAAATTGCATATTGGTATATACTGCAGAATGATTGCCACAATAAGTCTAGTTAACATCCATCACCACACATAGTCACAAATGTTTTTCTTATGATGAGAACTTTTTAAATCTAGTCTTTTAGCAATGTAAACAAATGGACCCCTTTTCTGATATACTTGGTTAAAATCTTTGGATTGGCTCTACTTTTCCAGATCTGTGTGATTGGAGCTGGGGTCAGCCTTCTTGTAAACACATAGACTAAAATGTGGAAGGGAGTTCCCCCAAAGTGGTACTATGCTGATGAACACTTCGACTGCAAAATATTTCCTCAATGGAACTGTGATCAACTCTATTGCTAAGGAAGTACTTTTCATGTTTCTGACATGATGGTCTTGCTGTTATACCTGGAAAACAGTCAGGTGGTCTTCCTTACTGAAATCTGCCTCTTATTCTAATATTAATACTTCCTGGTAGGTGAAGGCCGCTAGAACCTGTGGATTACTGTATTTTGTTTTGTTTTGTTTTCCCATGGAAACCTTGATGATTTAAAACCAGTGATTTTTTTAAAGTCTCTGTTTTTCTATTTAATAAAATACATATTATAAGTGAATTTTTAAAATGTGGCCCATAATATTTTAGCTGATGTTTTGGGCTACGTTTTTTTTTTTTTTTTTCAGCGTAACAGTATTCATTGTTTTTGCACCACACCCAGTGCTCCATGCAATCTGTGCCCTCTCCAATACCCACAACCTGGTTCCCCCAACCTCCCACCCCCCGCCCCTTCAAAACCCTCAGATTGTTTTGCAGAGTCCATAGTCTCTCATGGTTCACCTCTCCTTCCAATTTCCCTCAACTCCCTTCTCCTCTCTAATTCCCCTTGTCCTCCATGCTATTTGTTATGCTCCACAAATAAGTGAAACCATATGATAATTGACTCTCTGCTTGACTTATTTCACTCAGCATAATCTCTTCCAGTCCCGTCCATGTTGCTACAAAAGTTGGGTATTCATCCTTTCTGATGGAGGCATAATACTCCATAGTGTATATGGACCACATCTTCCTTATCCATTCGTCCGTTGAAGGGCATCTCGGTTCTTTCCACAGTTTGGCGACCGTGGCCATTGCTGCTCTAAACATTGGGGTACAGATGGCCCTTCTTTTCACTACATCTGTATCTTTGGGGTAAATACCCAGGAGTGCAATTGCAGGGTCATAGGGAAGCGCTATTTTTAATTTCTTGAGGAATCTCCACACTGCTCTCCAAAGTGGCTGCACCAATTTGCATTCCCACCAACAGTGTAAGAGGGTTCTCCTTTCTCCACATCCTCTCCAACAAATGTTGTTTCCTGTCTTGTTAATTTTGGCCATTCTAAGTGGTGTAAGGTGGTATCTCAATGTGGTTTTAATTTGAATCTCCCTGATGGCTAGTGATGATGAACATTTTTTTCATGTGTCTGATAGCCATTTGTATGTCTTCATTGGAGAAGTGTCTGTTCATATCTTCTGCCCATTTTTAAATATGATTCTCTGTTTTGTGTGTGTTGAGTTTGAGGAGTTCTTTATAGATCCTGGATATCAACCTTTTGTCTGTACTGTCATTTGCAAATATCTTCTCCCATTCCGTGGGTTGCCTCTTTGTTTTGTTGACTGTTTCCTTTGCTGTGCAGAAGCTTTTGATTTTGATGAAGTCCCAAAAGTTCATTTTCACTTTTGTTTCCTTTGCCTTTCTTTCAAGATATGTCTCCAAAGGCAAAGGAAATCTTTTTTTTTTTTTAAGATTTATTTATTTGATTGCTGTTGATAGGACTTCTAGTACTATGTTGAACAACAGTGGAGAGAGTGGACATCTTTATCATGTTCTTGATCTCAAAGGGAAGGCTATCAGCTTTTCCCCACTGAGAATGATATTCGCTGTGGATTTTTCATAGATCAATTTTATGAAGTTGAGGAATGTTCTCTCTATCCCTGTATTTTGAAGAGTTTTAATCAGGAATGGATGCTGTATTTTGTAAAATGCTTTTTCTGTATCAATTGAGAGGACCATGTGGTTCTTCTCTCTTCAATTACTGATTTGTTCTATCACATTGATTTGCAAATGTTAAACCACCTTTCCATCCCAGGGATAAATCCCACCTGGTCATGGTGGATAATCTTTTTTTTTTTTTTAAGATTTTATTTATTTATTTGTCAGAGAGAGAGGGAGAGAGAGTGAGCACATGCAGACAGAATGGCAGGCAGAGGCAGAGGGAGAAGTAGGCTCCCTGCCAAGCAAGGAGCCCGATGCGGGACTCGATCCCAGGACGCTGGGATCATGACCCGAGCCGAAGGCAGCTGCTTAACCAACTGAGCCACCCAGGCGTCCCGTGGATAATCTTTTTAATGTACTGTTGGATCCTATCAGCTAGGATCTTGTTGAGAATCTTGGCATCCATATTCATTAGGGATATTGGTCTGAAATTCCCCTTTTTGGTGGGGTCTTTGTCTGGTTTGGGGATCAGGGTAATGCTGGCTTCATAGAGTCTGGAAGTTTTCCTTCTGTTTCTATTTTTTGAAACAGCTTCAGGAGAATAGGTATTATTTCTTCTTTGAATGTTTGGTAGAATTCTTGAAGGAATCTGTCAGGTTCTGGGCTCTTGTTTTTTGGGAGGGTTTATTATTATTTTTTAAATTTCTTTTCAGTGTTAACAGTGTTCATTGTTTTTGCACCACACCCAGTGCTCCATGCAATACGTGTGCCCTCTTTAATACCCACTACCTGGCTCCCCCAACCTCCCACCCCCCGCCCCTTTAAGACCCTCAGGTTGTTTTTCAGAGTCCATAGTCTCTCATGGTTCACCTCTCCTTCCAATTTCCCTCAACTCCCTTCTCCTCTCCATCTCCCCATGTCCTCCATGTTATTTGTTATGCTCCACAAATAAGTGAAACCATATGATAATTGACTCTCTGCTTGACTTATTTCACTCAGCATAATCTCTTCCAGTCCCGTCCATGTTGCTACAAAAGTTGGGTATTCATCCTTTCTGATGGAGGCATAATACTCCATAGTGTATATGGACCACATCTTCCTTATCCATTCGTCCGTTGAAGGGCATCTCGGTTCTTTCCACAGTTTGGCGACCGTGGCCATTGCTGCTCTAAACATTGGGGTACAGATGGCCCTTCTTTTCACTACATCTGTATCTTTGGGGTAAATACCCAGGAGTGCAATTGCAGGATCATAGGGAAGCGCTATTTTTAATTTCTTGAGGAATCTCCACACTGCTCTCCAAAGTGGCTGCACCAATTTGCATTCCCACCAACAGTGTAAGAGGGTTCCCCTTTCTCCACATCCTCTCCAACA
>NW_019154124.1:830680-831181 GCF_002288905.1 Enhydra lutris kenyoni
CACGTTGTTTCCTGTCTTGCTAATTTTGGCCATTCTAAGTGGTGTAAGGTGGTATCTTAATGTGTTTTGTTGTTGTTGTTGTTGTTTTGTTTTGTTTTTAAGATTTTACTTATTTGACAGAAAGAGATAACAAGTAGGCAGAGAGGCAAGCAGAGAAAGAGAGAGAGAGAAAGAGAGGTGGAAGCAGGCTCCCTGCCTAACAGAGAGCCCAATGCAGGACTCGATCCCAGGACCCTGAGATCATGACCTGAGCTGAAGGCAGAGGTTTAACCCACTGAGCCACCCAGGCAGCCCTCTCAATGTGGTTTTAATTTGAATCTCTTTGGGGAGGTTTTTTTTGTTTGTTTGTTTGTTTGTTTTAAAGATTTTATTTATTTATTTGACAGAAATCACAAGTAAGCAGAGAGGCAGGCAGAGAGAGACGAGGAAGCAGGCTCCCTGCTGAGCAGAAAGCCCGATGTGGGGCTCGAACCCAGGACCTGGGATCATGACCTGAGCCGA
>NW_019154124.1:831281-933591 GCF_002288905.1 Enhydra lutris kenyoni
TGGGGAGGTTTTTGATCACTGCTTTAATCTTGTTACTAGATATTGGTCTATTCAGGTTGTCAGTTTCTTCCCGATTCAGTTGTGGAAGTTTATAGGTTTCCAGGAATGCATCCATTTTGTCCAGGTTGCTTAACTTATTGGCATATAACTGTTGATTATAATTTCTGATGATTGTTTCCATTTCCTTGGTGTTAGTCGTGATCTCTCCCCTTTCCTTCATAATTTTATTAATTTGGGTCCTCTCCCTTTTCTTTTGGATTAGTTTGGCTAGTGGTTTATCAATCTTACTGATTCTTTCAAAAAAACAGCTTCTAGTTTCGTTGATGTGTTCTAGTAGATCTCTGGTTTCTAACTCATTGATCTCTTGATCAATGAAATAATCTTGATTATTTCCCTTCTTGTGTGGGGGGTTGGCTTAAATTGTTGTTGATTCTCCAGTTCTTTAAGGTGTAAAGAGAGCTGGTGTATTTGGGATTTTTCAGTCTTTTTGATTGAGACTTGGATGGCTATGTATTTCCCCCTTAGGACCACCTTTGCCATATCCCATAGGTTTTGGACCTATAGCATGTTCAGATCCCCCACAGTTAATGTATTCATATTGATATGACTCTTTCTCTTGATTAACAGTTGTCTTATGTAGTTGGCTGCTCCCATATTGGGGGCATAAATATTTATAATTGTTAGATCTTCTTGGTGGATAGAGCCCTTAAAAATGATGTAGTGTCCTTCTTTATCTCTCACTATAGTCTTTAGTAAAAATTTAATTTATCTGATATGAGAATCACTACCCCAGCTTTCTTCTGAGGCTCTTTGGCATGAAAGATGTTTCTCCATTCCTTCACTTTCAGTCTGGATATATCTTTAGGTTCCAAATGGGTCTTTTTTTACTGGCACAAAAACAGACACATAGACCAGTGGTACAGAGTAAAGAGCCCAGATATGGACCCTCAACTCTATGGTCAAATAATCTTTGACAAAGCAGGAAAAAATTTACAGTGGAAAAAAGTATCTTCAATAAATGGTGTTGGTAAAATTGGACAATTATGTATAGAAGAATGAAACTCTACCATTCTCTTACACCATACACAAAGATAAACTTGAAATGGTTAAAAGACCTCAATGTGAGGCAGGAATCTATCAAAATCCTAGAGGAGAACATAGGCAGTAAACTCTTTGACATCAGCCACAGCAACTTCTTTCAAGACATGTCCCCACAGGCAAAGGAAACAAAAGCAAAAATGAACTTTTGGAACTTCATCGAGATCAAAAGTTTCTGCACAGCAAAGGAAACAGTCAACAAAACAAAGAGGCAACCCATGGAATGGGAGAAGATATTCGCAAATGACAATACACTCAAAGGGCTGATATCCAAGATCTATAAAGAACTCCTCAAACTCAACACATAGAAAACAGATAATCATGTCAAAAAATGGGCAGAAGCCATGAACAGACACTTCTCCAATGAAGACATACAAATAGCTAACAGATATATGAAAAAAATGTTCATCATCATTAGCCTTTGGGCAGATTCAAATCAAAACCACATTGAGATACCACCTTATACCAGTTAGAATGGCCAAAATCAACAAGACAGTAAACAACAAGTGTTGGAGAGGATGTGGAGAAAGGGGAACCCTCTTATACTATTGGTGGGAATGCAAGTTGGTGCAGCCACTTTGGAAAACAGGGTAGAGATTCCTTAAGAAATTAAAAATAGAGTTACCTTATGACCCTGCATTTGCACTACTGGGTATTTACCCCAGAGATACAGATGTAGTGAAAAGAAGGGCCATCAGTACCCCAATGTTCATAACAACAATGGCCACAGTTGCCAAACTGTGGAAAGAGCCAAGATGCTTTTCAACTGATGAATGGCTAAAGAAGATATGGTTGATATATACTACAGAGTATTATGCCTCCATCAGAAAAGATGAATACCCAACTTTTGTAGCAACATGGAAGAGACTGGAAGAGATTATGCTGAGGGAAATAAGTCAAGCAGAGAGAGTCAATTATATGGTTTCACTTATTTGTGGAGCATAAGAAATAACCCGGAGGACATTGGGAGATGGACAGGAGAAGTGATTTGGGGGAAATCAGAGGGGAAGATGTACCACAAGAGACTGTGGACACTGAGAAACAAACTGAGGGTTTTGGAGGGAGGAGGGTGGGGGGATGAGTGAGCCTGGTGGTGGGTATTAAGGAGGGCACGTAATGCTTGGAGCACTGGGTGTGGTGCATAAACAATGAATTTTGAAACACTGAAAAAAAATAAAATAAGCTGAAATTTTAAAAAAGATTTATTTATTTGAGAGGGAGAGAGCACAAGCATATGAGCAGGGGCAGAGGCAGAGGGGGATATAGAGAGAGAATCCTCAAGCAGACTCCCTACTGAGTATGGAGCATGACGTGGGGCTTGCAGGGCTTGATCTCAAGACCCTGAGATCATGACCTGAGCCAAATCAAGAGTCAGACACTCAATAACTGAGGCGCTCAAGCACCCCTGTTTTGAGCTACTTTTATCCACCAAAGAATTCTTTATGAGATACTTATCTCCAAAGTAAAAAGTCAGTGGAGAGCCATTAACTAAGTGCCTACCAGTTGAGCTCTATTTATGCACAATGTATGTTAATCAAAAAGTAAATTAGAGTCTCTGGACTTTCTCTAACTTCATATCTATTACTTTTCTCCCTTACTGATTTAGATTTTCCCAAGTGTAGGAAATTTAAATTTCAACAATGAAACTTCAATTTTTCATGGAAACCAAAGCTATATTTGAAGAGACATACCAGTTAGTGTAGTCTGATATAAGTAACACCATTCATAACAAACAGCAACAAGAAAGCTGAAGTTTTGAATCATGTTTTAATAAATAGAACATGCATATGACCTCTTGACATCCAGGCATGGTTTCTGCCACTTAATTGAAATAGTGAATGTGATAAAATCCTCAAAACCAACCTGAGTCAGAAACTCTAACCCAAGTGACACTGCCAGGCACTGTTCTTGAAACAACTTACAGTAAAAGAAATTTTTTTTTTCCTTTGGTCATCCCTTTGTTTTTTTTTTCCAGGAAGAAGCTTTGCTCCTTAATGAATTAGAAATGTTTGGAGGTGGTTTACAAAGATTGAGTCTAAAGGTAAGTTGGAATTTGTATGAAATAATGTTTAATTCTTTCCCTTTGTTCCTGGTATCACCTGCTTAAGCTCTTGGTAGCAGCCAGTGTTCCTAACTATGTGAAGGGCAAGAAAGCCTGAAGACAAATACAAAGAAGAACCCAAGCCACATCATCTAAAATATAGAGTTGTGATCATAAATAAAAACACAGCCAAGGACTCCCCAAACCCTGGCATTTCTGAAAATAGGCATATCCAGGGTGCCAGGCCTGGCACCGGGCATGTGGGTGACAGCCAGACTGACCACTGTGCAGGCAGTCCATTCTGTCAGGCTCACTGACATGAGTCTTGCATCAGGGCTAAGATTTCCTTCAAGGACTCCAGATGAGCTCTTGGAGCTGTCTAACTTGAAGCTGCCTAACCTGGGAAACCCCCAACAAGCAGCAAAGGCACCAGAGAGGGATCAGGTTTAAATTTTTAGTTTTCTTCTCCAATCTCCACTTCATTCTGGGAAGGAGGCAAAGAGCTCATCTGCTTTGCAAAGCTGAGAGAAAGTTATCCAAGGAAACACAAAAGCCAAGGTCAGTTTAGATTCAGAAAATCACTACACCAAAGATTCCATAAACTTCCTGCAGAAATGAAGGAGGCAGTTCTGGGTCAAGCTAGTTCTTAACACATGTGCAAAATGGACCACACAAGAGGCGGCTCTTCCAGAGCAAAATGGCCTGCCTGCCTTCTGCCTTCCTGCATTTGCAACTCTGGGCCCAAGCCAGTCTAAGGGCATGGAAGACCTTTCTTATTCATTGTTGGGCAGTTAAGATGGCACATATCTGGAGAAACACTTGTAATTAAAAGACTTCACCAGTGGCTCTTATATGCAAGTACTTCTAATAACAAAGCATAGAAGAGGATTTAGCAAGTAAAAACAGTCATTTCACTAATGCATTTTTTAATCTCTCTCTCACATTTGTATGATGTGACAAATTCAAGCAGAGGTGTCCTGGGATTTTCTTGGAATATTTCATGACCAAGTGGTTTTGCTGTTATATCGCTCCTCCTAAAGTCCCACAGTGTAAGCCTCTCTTTCCATATTATACCCCTAGTATTGTTTATTCTCCCTGACTATTGTGTGACTTGCCTTTTCAGCTCTCTCCTCCAAACTACACAAAGTTTAGCTTGAGGCTTTGACATCTATTAAAACACCAGGTCACCCTCAGGTAGTAATATACTTGATGACTTTTTTTACTTAGGATGTGAAGTTTGTTATCCCATCAGCCAGGCCCAAAACAACCCCAACCAAGTTCACCAATTTGCAGACTGCAGACTAAATCTGGCCTGCAGATATTTTATTTGGCTGGCTCAGTGATTTTTGTTTTGTTTTGTCTTGGTTTTGTTTGGTTTTGCTTTGTAATTGAATTTGAATGACTTCTGGCGGAAGATACTTTCTCAAATTCCGTAGACCCCACCCCTCCCTATTGCCATGAACGTACAGACATTAGGGTTTGTGATGACTGCCTGATATTATAAATGGTGATAGCAGGCACCCATATCTCATTCACAATCTTATGATGAAAGCTTTCAATATTGTGCCTCTAAATTTGATAAGATTCTTTTTTTGGTTTGTATTTGTACTATTTGTGGGTTGTTGTTGTTGTTTTGAGATTATCATATAAAGAAGACCTTTCTATTTCTTGTGTACTATAAGTCATTATCTTTTTTTTTGTCATTTTTTAAAATTTATTTTCAGCATAACAGTA
Source organism: Enhydra lutris kenyoni (assembly GCF_002288905.1). NCBI lineage: Eukaryota > Metazoa > Chordata > Mammalia > Carnivora > Mustelidae > Enhydra > Enhydra lutris. Next base: position 836,155 of record NW_019154124.1, read on the forward strand.
TTCATTGTTTTTGTACCACACCCAGTGCTCCATGCAATCCGTGCCCTCTCTAATACCCACCACCTGGTTCCCCCAACCTCCCACCCCCCACCTCTTCAAACCCTTCAGATTGTTTTTCAGAGTCCATAGTCTCTCATTGTTCACCTTAAAAAAGTGTTGAGTTTTACCAAATGTTTTTTCTCTCTCTACTGAGATGACCATATGATTTTTCTCCTCCTTTTCTGTTAATTGCTAAATTACATTGCTTGACTACCAAATGTTAACCAAAGATATATTTTCAAAATAATTTCTTCTTGGTTATGATACATTATCCATGGTATACAGAACTTGATTATGTTTGCAATTATTTTGTTTAGAATTTTTTCCAACTTGAAGAAAGAGCTTAGTTTTCCTTTTTAGAAAATGACAAATCCTTGATTGGTTACGGAGGTCAAAGAAATGCTCGGCTCTTTACAGAAGTTGGGAGGGGTTCTTTTCTATTCTCTGGAAGACCTTGAGTAAAATGTATGTTATTATTTTATACTGTGGGAAGGGTTTTAATTTCAAATTTTAGTGGATACAGAAATATTTGTGTCTTCTTTTTCTTTATGTGACACTTTGGTAATTTGAATTACTCTAGAAATCTGAGCTTTTTAAAAAATGAAATTTCAAGTTAACTGATGTAGGTTTCTAAATAATAGCCACTTATTACCTTCTTAATGCCTGCATGATTTCTAATGATGTCTCCTTTTCCATTTCTGATATTGGTAATTTGAGCCTTTTCTGATTTTCACCAGTCCTGCTAGGAGTTTATCAATTTTATTCATCTCTTCTCAGAATTAACTTTCGGCTTTATTTTGCCTACTTGTTTGCTTTTAATTTAATTACTTTTAATTGATAATGACTGAAGTGTGATGGCACCATAATGCGTAATTCAGGATCCAGATATTTGTAACTATGTGCAGAATCATCATGGATGTGAAGACTACAGACTCTAACCATCCAGTTGTGTTGTGTAGGTGGCCTCAAAATCATGCACAGCATTGCTGTTAGTGATGCGGTTTTTTGAGATAATGAACAGTTTGTGGAATCATTCCAGGGAAACCAAATGCAATCTTCTCTCCATTTATAGTTATTACTGGAAGATATAATGTATATTCAAACTGCACAGAAGTATTTTGTGTTAGTGTAAAGGAAGGTAGGCTCTAGGTAGATTTTTTTCATCTATGTAAATATCCAGGAAGACAGAGTGGAAGTTGTGAAGGAGGTGGTACAATTATCTGGTTTCGAGACACCTCATATCCCTGACCCCTCTTACTGAATGTCCAGTGTTTCCCAATCAGTGTGACAAAAGGGGAAAACAGCCTCCTAAAATTTCCAAAATGTCCTTGGGTGGCTGTACCATCCCATTGAGGTATAACCACTGTTATGGGGAAAAGTCATATGACAGATTATCCTCACTTTTTCATTGTCAAAGGTAGATCTTTCTTTAACTCCCTCCATCTCTACTACAGTTCAGGGTTGACTACTGGGCTTCACTTCGCCTCTTCTGCTTGGACAAGTTGTGGCTCCCCAGGGGCTTGTCCGAATAGAGGCTTCCTCTGGGCTGTATTCAGTCCACTCCTACTATGTAATAGTGCTCTCTCACCACCACCACAGCAGTGCCAGTGCAAGATCTATTCCCAACCTATGAGGCAGCTTGGATTTTGGTCTCTATAAAGCTCTGTGGTATGCTTCCACCCCTCTTCTTCACTTGGGTCATCCTGGATTGACCTGTAGTGCAGTACGAGTTCTGCATCCCAGCAGATGGTTACCTTGGCAATAAAACTCTCTTCCAGGAGGCCCCAGGGAATTTTCCAGATCTATAATCGGCATCAGGGCTGAATACAGTCACAGTGTCCTGATGGGGTTTGGTACACCAGTTCATTTCATATTGTAGGGGACCTGTCTGGATTATTTGTCAGTTTCAAAATCCTTCACCCATTCTTTTAACCTGTTGCTACTTCTGCCTCTTTGGGCCCTTAATTACCTCTCTTGGGCCAACAGGATGTTGTGTATCAATAACAAAACAGTCATTCTTTACACTAGTAGCAAATTCTATGATGATTACAGGTGCTGCAGCTTCCAGTCCCATAACTAACTGGGATTTCCCCCACTGTGGGTCTCTTCCACTGACGGATTCAACATGTGCTTGATCCTGAGGCCCTCAGCTCAGGCACCTGTGGCCCTGCCTGCATTGAGAGAGCTTCCCTCCTTCAAGCACACCCACCCAGGTGATCGATCAAATCTCTTCTGACCTTTTCTTTAACACAAGTCGCTGCTTTCCTACCAAGCTAGAGTGAGGCCACAGCAGCAACAGTGTGACCAGTGGCTTTCTGCTGAAAGGGCTGCTCAGGTACCCACCTGATTTGTTGAGACTCCTCCTCCTGATGAAACTCCTACCAGGGGTTCCCCCTGGAGACCTGGAGACTCCCAGAGCCAAGCAGACTATGCTCTCAGCTGCTCACCAGTGTGCTGCCCAGTGTGTTACCAGGATTGAAAAGGAGTCTGACCTTTGCAGGAGTACTGATGTTTTGTGATGTTTTGTTTTAGTTAAGCTTCCCTGTCTCCTGCTATCCCCCGGCAGCACTTGTCAAAGAGACATATGTAATCTATTTTAACACAACTAACAATTTTAACACAACTAACAAATTGTTGGTCAAACTTTCCCTAAGCATTCACATTGATATAATAAGACAGGACAGACTTGAAGCATTTTTCAAAAAAGGATATGATTTATCTAGGCAGCTGTTCTGATACCAGATCCAGATTGCACTTACATTGGTATCAACCTTGTTTGTGTGTGTTTCTACATTTCTGCACTGCCCTGATTTTCCAGTATCGTAATATTCTTCTATACTCTGGGATTCTTACTTTACCTCCTCACTTGCGAGAGTTGGCACTACTTGTCTTCTGTCAAATGCAGATGAATCCAAACCATGAGCAGAGATGCTCACATGAGTGGCCTGTTGAGAATTTAGCCTCATCCTAATTTTGGCCACGAGCTGACTCCTTTGACGTGTGGATTGTTCCTGAATTTGGTGCCCGAGGTAGGGAGTGCCAACAATATATTATAAAATGAGAACACGCATAGAATAAATTCTGGGAGATACCAGTGTATATAGGCGACTTTGACATTCACTAAAACTTTTCTTTGTAAATATTTTCTTTATAGTTAGTCACTAAAAATTACAGAGCTTCAGTCACCCAAAATGTATTTCTTATGCATAATCACTGAAACCAGAAATGAAACCTGATTCTGAAATTGAAACAAGACATTTTATTCTGGTTTTCTTCATGGGAAATGACTGACTTTGGTGGAGTAGAAATAGAAAGTTAGAAGCTTATGAATAAGAACCAAAGATGTACAATGTACAAAGCAGCCATTACAATGTTTGATATATCAAACTTAATATATACAATTTAAGATGGCTAAAGGATTCACTGGCTTTGTAAAAATGAAGCTCTGAGTTGAACTTTTGGCTTCTGAAAAGCTTGCTAAAATGTCTGGTCAAACAGACTTGTTTTTAATCACAGAGATGGTTTCAGATGCACCTGTGAAGCCACAGCTCCAGGCCACATGCATCTCCTCTCAATGTCCTTATATGTTCCCTGGCTTGGTCACCAATGGCTGCACCATAGATTTGAAGAAATATTTTCTCATTTAACAGGAAACCCATTCAAGAGGAATTATGGACCAAAAAAAAACAAAAAAACAAAAAAAAAACCCAAAACCTATTTCCAACAACCTACCCACTTAATATGCTATGTTGCTAACATGGGAAAGTCTGTTATGGAGATAAGAAAGTCCACCATGGAAAGTACTACTACTTCGTAAGGAAGACAAGCTGGGATATTAGGAAGTGGAATTTAAAACACACTAGATTTCACTTGTGGGAATTTTTGTACATTGTATTTCCTTAGAATAAAGATATATATTCAAGACACATTAATAAGGGAAAAAAACAACAAAAACATATATGCAACAGAAAATTGGTTAAGTACAAGTCTTCCATATCATAGAATACTGCTTTACCACACTTCTGAACATACATCTTTATTAAATGTTATACAAAATATTTACAAAAGAATATCAAGTGAAAAAATAAGTTATGGAACACACCTGGTTGATCAAACTTTTATAAAAATACATTTATATATTCATACAAAATCTACATAGAGATACATCAATATGTAATAATGAATGGTAGGGGTTTAAGCAAGTTTGGTTTTCTTTACTACTTCTAATTTTTCTGCAATGGACTTAGATTGATTCTATAATAAATACGTTGAATACACTAGAAAGTATAATATTTCCCAATGTCCCAGCTCCTAGTCAAAGATATGACTAGTAGAAACGAAAGGAGGTCCACAGTGTTATATGGTGGCTTCATGGTCTTTCTTACTATTGCCTGAACTACCAGCTCTCTTGCTTTGGAAACTTCTGTCCTATATCAAATGCCAGATGAGTTGATGGAAAACTCTTGTTGCTCTTAGCTTTTACCATAAGTGCAATGGGCTCATTTTATCATATATTCAGAATGAAATTTGCAATATAGTTATGGCTGGTTATAAGCATGACATGAAGTTATGTGCATAAATATTACATCAAAAGGGCCTAGAAGTTTAAAATATTCAGTGCTGGGTTTTTTAAAAAGATTTTATTTATTCATTTGACATCACAAGTAGGCAGAGAGGCAGGTAGAGAGAGAGGAAAGGAATCATGCTCCCTGCTGAGCAGAGAGCCCCAATGCAGCCTCCCAGAACTCTGGGATTGTGACCTGAGCTGAAGGCAGAGGCAGAGGCTTTAACCCACTGAGCCAACCAGGTGCCCCTTCAGTGCTACTTTTAAGTGTAAAAGACAAGGGATCCATAAGAGAGACCATCTTCTAGCTCAAACTGTAGATGGCTAAAGTGTAGCATATTCAATATTCTGTGTTTATTAGGACTGAGGCAGAACTGTGTTTTCTTTAATAGCATAATCTACTACACTTTCTTTTGTACCTCTCTAATTTTAGGTAAATTAGTATTAGATTAAAACCAGTACTTGAGTCTTTCTGACACACTGTTATACAAACAACCTTTAACTTTTAATAAAAATTGTTCTATCATAAAAGAAGAATTAGTCTGCACTAACTATTGACCTGTTTAAGGTTTTTCTTCAAAAGAGATTGAGCTGGGAGGCTAGGTGAGTGCCTAGTAGTGGTGTTTACATAAGGCAAAAGATGTCTGATATTCAAACATGCCTTTACTCAAAGGCAAGTAGCAGAAGCTACTGCTCGTAAGAAAACAAGTGTGCAAATAGCAGTCCTTCAACATACTGAATATATACTCCATAAGCCTCATTACAGTCCTATTTGGCAAGTGAGAGAACTAAAGTGTAGACATGTTCTAACCCAACAAGCTGAGAAATGGCAGAGTCAGATTTTAGACAATTTTAGTTCGATTTTAAAAGTCCTGCTTTTCCTGAAGCTATAAGAACCCTGTAATTCTACCATGCCTTTATAGGAATTCTTATGCTTTTTACAGTACCATCACATTATAAATACTGTAGGTATCTTTTGGCTGATATGACAGTCAAAAGAACTGTTTAACATGTTTATGGCTAAGGGAAGATTTTGCAACAGAAAAATCCAAAAGACCTGGAATTTTTGTTATTATAAATGTAAATCCTGGCTATTCTTTCCTGAAAGGTGTTGTGATACAAGACTTTAAACTTGCTTATTGAAAATAGAGAAGTCTTTAACTCCGTTTTGATCCAATTCCAAACCAAAGGAACTCTTGTGCTGGGACTTAAAACAGAGCGCTGAAATGATACATGTCCCTTGCTAGACTGGGAACCGCAATCCCTTAATTCAGATGACCTCAAGGCTTGACCAGAGAGGACTCAGCTGCTTCTTCCGGTTACCTTTTCATGTTGGCTTGTCCTTAATATAGCTAATGGTCCCCAGATGTATCAGCTGCTAGCTCTCTTTAACTCTCGCTGAACTGCTTTTCACAAACACAGAGTTCCTAAGGCAGAAAATCTTTATCTCCTAATGCAGAAAATTTCAAGTCTCTCAAGGGCCCTCAGAGCATAGTAAAGCCATACAGGCAAAGCTACCAAATGTACGTTTTTATTTTAAATATCTTATTTTTTTAAATAAAACTGAATACTGTAACAAATTCCGTATGTGCCATTACACAGCTTCAACAAAATGATTTCATATATACCATTACCCACATTCACCTTCCCAGATGATTCTGTAGCAAATTTCATTTTATAAACAAACATTTCACCATGAAACTCTAAAAGAAGAAGACTCTTTTCTTTCTACATAACCACAGTACTGTGATAGTATCTTTAAAAATGAATAATTCTAAATATTGTCAAATATTTGGTCAGTGTTTACATTTTCAACAATATCTTTAATGTCACCAAGTTTTCTAGTTTGAATTAGGATCCAAACAAGGCCTACATGTAATGACTAGTTAATATATTCTTTTTAAGTCTCTTTTCACCTATTGGTTTTCCCTCAATCTTTCTTTCCCTCTTTTTAATTTATATGCTGAAGAAACTCAATTGTTTCTCCTATAGGATTGTTTGTCCTGATTACATCTCCAGAGGACAGTTTAACATATTACTTTTTCCTCTGACTTGTCAGCAATTTAGTAATTGGATGTGGAGGACTGACCAGATTCAGGTTTAATTTTTTTTATCAACATATAATTTATTGGGGTACCTGGGTGGCTTTCTTGTCTTTCTCTGATTGACTTATTTCACTTAGCATAATACCCTCTAGTTCCATCCACGTCACTGGAAATGGCAAGATTTTGTGTTTTTTTATGGCTGCATAGTATTCTTTTATATGTATATCATATTACATAATATATAAATATATTATAATATAGTATATATAAATATATTACTATATAATATATTAAATATTAAATTAATATTAAATTAATTATATATAATATATAATATATTATATTATTTAATATTAAAATTAAATATATTTCTATGGGGCGCCTGGGTGGCTCAGTGGGTTAAGCCTCTGCCTTCAGCTCAGGTCATGATCTCAAGGTCCTGGGATTGAGCCCCGCATCGGGCTCTCTGCTCAGCAGGGAGTCTGCTTCCCCCTCTCTCTCTGCCTGACTCTCTGCCTCCTTGTGATCTCTGTCTGTCAAATAAATAAATAAAATCTTTAAAAAAAATAAATAAAATTAAATTAAATATATTTATATTTTATATATATATATATATATATATATATATATATATCACATCTCCTTGTTTTTTTTTAAAAGATTTTATTTATTTATTTGACAGACAGAGATCACAAGGAGGCAGAGAGTCAGGCAGAGAAAGAGAGAGAAGATGAAGCAGGCTCCATGTGGAGCAGACAGCCCGATGTGGGGCTTGATTCCAGGACCCTGGGATCATGACCTGGGCCGAAGGCAGAGGCTTTAACCCACTGAGCCACCCAGGCACCCCATATCACATCTTCTTTATCTATTCATTTGTTGTTGGACATCTGGGTTCTTTCCATAGCATAGTTTAGCTATTGTGGACATTGCTGCTATAAACATTCAGGTGCATGTGCCCCTTCAGATCACTACATTTGTATCTCTAGGATAAATACCCAGTAGTGTGATTGCTGGGTCATACGGTAGCTCTATTTTCAACTTTTTTTTAAATATTTTTATTTATTTATTTGACAGACTGAGAGAGTGGAGAAGTAGGCAGAGCAGCAGGCAGAGGGAGAGGGAGAAGCAGACTCCCTGCTGAGGAGGGAGCCTGATGTGGGGCTTGATCCCAGGACCCTGAGATCATGACCTGAGCCGAAGGCAGAGGCTTAACCCACTGAGCCATCCAGGTGCCCCTATTTTCAACTTTTTGAGCAACCTCCATACTGTTTTCCTGAGTGGCTGCACCTTAGATCAGTTTTGATTTTTTTAAGAAAACTCCTTCCTCCATCAGGAGACATCTAATATCTGGTTTTCTTTCTCTTTTTGATATTAGCAATAATTGATGCTTAATGCCTAGATGCATTAGTTCATTTGGGGTTACAAACAAATGAAACTCTAATTCTTTCATTTCTTTTTCATTTATTTGCTGACATACTACAATAAAGAAAATCTTATTGTTATCTACAGTTTGATTACCCAGTGGTTCTTTGTTTACAGATTTTCAAAATAATGAGCTTCACTAGCATCTTCCAATGGCTAACCAATTTTTTTTTTTTAAGTATCATTGTGAACCCATGGATTTAAACTTACTTGATGAATTTCAATCTTTTGAAAGTTTTTTCCTCATTGATCTTCATATTGCTTCATCTTTGGCAGTTCTCTGCTAGTTGGTTTTCAAGTCTTTGACACAGAATTACTAATTTTTGATAGTCTCCTCATTATTTGATATGACAAGAGTTTCCAAGATAATCTCATATAATTCTTGTCCCGGATCTGGACCTAGAATTAACCATTTCTCCAAGGAGCTCTTGTTCCTTTCAGATGGAGATTAGATTTCAACACCAAATTCTGGTGGTAGCAATGGTTTTTGTACTTCAAGAAATGCACCACCTATGCTATGATTACTGAAAACTTCATGATTTTTTTTAGTCTTTTTTTTTTTTGCCCTTAAGGCATATATTATTAGGGATGTGCAATCAAAAGCTCCTTTTTAAAAGTTATTTGGATTAGTTTCTGGGTGGTTATGAAAGCATTAGTTACATATTTAGATTCACTTGTCTCATTTAAATTCAGTTTTTAGGGGTTTAATTTTTTATTATATAAAATGTTTATATGGTGTCAAAGTCAATTCTGCAGAACAAGATATATTCAAAGAAGTCTACCTTTTAACCCTGTCCTTTCATCTTATTCACTCTGTACTGTCAGGGGAGATGTCAGCTTTAGGATTGGTACATATAACTATTACATATTATATTTCTTCCCATATTACCTTCATTTATCCATAGTGTTATAATTAACTATATGCTAATGCTTTCCAATAGTCCTTACATTGACATATTCCCAGTCATTTTAATTGTCTGAAGGTTATTGTCTAATAGATACCCCAGGAGTAACTCATGGGATGTTAAAAAGAATTTGACTTTATACTTGAAAAGCAGCTTATCTGAACATAGAACACTTGGCTTGGATTTTATTTTTTGGTTTACCCTAGAAAGCATACAGTGTTTCTATTGAAAATTCTTCACAATTTTATTTTCTTTCAGTTATAAATGACTTAGACTTTTTTCCCTAGATGTCACTTTCTTTAATGACCAATAATTTCAATAATTTCATTGGACTTTCTTCACTGTTCTCATTCTCTTTTCCCAGGTACACAGTGTGCACTTTCTATATACATTCTTAATTTTAGGAAAGTTTTTTTAATTATAGATTTTTAAAATATCTCTCTTGTTTTATTGTTTTATTTATTGTTTTGGTTTTCTTCTTTGGGGACTCTTCTTATACATGTGTTATTTCTTCTTTTCCTGTCTTTCATAAGGCTGAATGTATCAGAGATTTCTAGAGGGCTGCTACCTGAACTGTACCTATTAAAAGTCCAACTTTAAATGAGTGGTAAAATGTTAATAAACATAGTCTGAGAATAGAATTGATTAACTACCAGGTGAATTGAATGCATATTCTCCTATGACTCAGACAACCAACAGACTACATGTAATCTTATGTCCTCTTATTTGCCTAAGTGGCTGAAATAAGAAATTACATGAAATTTATGATTGCATTTGAGATTATGCACAGTTGCTAAAGTAAAGTTTACAAAATAATTCCAAGAGAAATTATTTATAATTCATTGCTAAGTAAAGCTTTATTTTCCTTAAGACCTATGTTTCTTTTTTCTAATGAGAGTCTCTATAACTCCTATGGCTGCTAGGAATCTGAGCCAGATTGTGGCTCAGTCTTGTAATAATAAACATAATTATGAGAGGATCCTTAGCACATACATGTACAAACTTGGCTCCAGCTTTTACTTCAAAGGTTTCTAAACTTTGCTGTCAAAGGACAAGCTTGCAGAGAAATTGTATCCAAAATACAGTTTGAATATATATTTTTTTCCTGGGAAAGTCTGGACATTTCATCAGATTTTGATTCCTAAAGAGAGCTTTGATGCAAAAAAAAAAAAAATGTGAAAACTATTATTTCTCTATTAATCATTTAATTAATAAAACAGAAGCTTCTGTTCAAGTTTAATTTTAAACTCTCAGTGATTCACATTAAAACAAGCTATTTACTTTTGGAGTCATACTAAGCTTTTCTTTATCTTGACAAAATGTAATTAATAATGAACTGATGAATTTAAGTATAGACCTCACCTCAATCACTGAAAATGAAGTCATGTCATTTACAAATCTAAACTTGCAATAAAGGGAGAAATTTTTTTTCTCCCATTATGTAATAAAGGGAGAAAAAAAACTAAGCTCTGTTTTTACAAATATTAGGAGCCTGCTGAAAACTAAGCTGGGTTCACTAACTTTAGAAAGAAGGCTGCTTCATATATGATCATTCTAAACTGTGTCCTCCTTCAAATAGGTTGAGACAAAAACTGCTTCAATAAAGTAATTATTTCTATATAAGTTAGTTTCACTTTTTTTTAATTTTTAAATTTTTTTTAAAGATTTTATATTTGACATAGAGAAAGAGCACAAGCAGGGGGAGGGGCAGAAAGAGAGGAGGAAGCAGACTCCCTGCTGAGATCGGAACCCTGACACAGGGCTCAATCCCAGGACCCTGGGATCATGACCTGAGGTGAAGGCAGACACTTAACCAACTGAGCCACCCAGGCACCCCTAAATTGTTGGGTTTTTTTTTAGATTTTATTTATTTCTTTGAGAGAGGGGAGAGAGAGAACACGAGTGAGGGGAGAGGCAGAGGGAGAGGGAGTGCTGCTGGGTAGGGAGCCCAAGGCAGGGTCCCATCTCAGGATCCCAGGACCCCAAGATCATGAGCCCAATTCAGATGCTTAACCTACTGTGCCACCCAGGTACCCCTAAGCTACTTTCATTTTATTTCTTCTCTTCCTCTTCTTCCTATAATGCATTGTGTTTTCTTCCACATGGGTAAATATCTTGAGGTCTCTTCATGAATATTTATCAAATTGATCATAGGCTTGTTACTATAAATCAGACATCTCTGGAGAAATGCTTCCATCCACCTAACCAAGAATTAAGGTCTGCAAATAATTCTCTTGCTTGATGCATAAAGACAAAAGATATTATAAGATAAAGTGTGTTACAGAATTAAAACAACTACTAAGTTTACCTAATGATATCTATCTGTGTAGAGTGAAGAGGTAGAATGAGGCATGCAGTACTTATTAAATCAAAGTTAACCAAACTTCAGAGGGAAAAATTAAGCTTATGTTTGGGAATCCAAAGTATTTCAATTAAATGTGTGATTGAATGGAATCACTTATCTAGAATGCATTCATTTTGTATTTTGTCGACTATTTACTTTTAACTGTTTGTGTTAATTCTTTAAGCCTTTTTCCAGCACACAGTAAGTTTGTGATTCTGTGAACAGATTGGCATTTCAATAAAAAGAGTTTTGCTTACTTGAGAAATAAAATTAACTTCTGATTTTGATCCTGTTGGAAATATGGTTTCAATTTACATTCTCCTTGCAATGGTCTACAAAATTAGCTCTGTATAATTTCTTCCTGTTTTGTTATTCCCAGTAGAATTAAACACTTAAAAATTCAGGGAATTTAGATTCGACTTGACATTTCAAACTATTTCGAAAATGGCTATGATTATATGTTGAATAATGGTAATATACATAATTTTGCATGACATGAATAAAAACATCTAGGTGAAATTTCCCAAATCATTTGCCCTTTAAGCAAATGATTACACATGTTTGGTCTATTGAGTTATGCAGTCAACTATAATTAGTAATTAACTTGCAATCTGATGGACTTGAAGTAGGAGAAAAATATTTGAGGTTGGAATTTGTTTATGTAAATATTTTTGTAAATTGTGGAGTCAGCTTTAATGCCTGAAGTGGATTCTGACACTGACACTTTTCTTTCTCCCTGCCAATTCGATTCAGAGCAGAGGGCCAGTAACACTCAAGTAGCCAAATAGTGGGGTTACAAGCAGTCATTATTAAAGTAAGCAAAGCCTCACTCCTTGCTTGTGGTCAGAGATCTGATTTTAATTGTGGGAGAGATAGATAAACATTGATGCTATCTTGAGATAGAAGATGGTATGCCATTTCTAAGCTCATTAGAGCTTATAGTTTGCCAGTTTACACAAACACAAGTACAAGAGGGCTGAAATAAAACCTAGTTTCTGTATTCTTTGTTTCTGTATTCTACTGATAATTTTCTAGAGAGATAAATACAGCTTCAAATGTAACCGTAGATGAAAAAAGCAAAAATAAGAAAAGTAAAAATGGACTCGCTTTCTGTTCACATCCCTTCACAACCACCCTCCAACCCCAGCCTCTGAGTCTCACTGGGGACACTCAGTTATTTATTCCTAAATCACACAGTTCCATTTCTCTACCACTTATTTTCCCTAACTGCTCTCTAAACCCTGCCAAAAACAAAAGACCAAAAAAAAAAAAAAAAAAAAAAAAAAGACATCAAAGAAAACCCTCATAGAGGTTTTAACTTCCTTTTCATCCCACTTTCCATCAAATGAATTTCTTAGAAGTCACATCATGATTAATAATACAAGTTTTCAGTAGAATTGTTCTACTAATTTAACAGAAATCAGAGTCATAAAGACAGTGGATTGAACATCATTCACATCTTTATTTCTTCTGCATTTTATGCTATACTCCTAAACCACAAAAATGGGTGTTTGCTAATATGTCATCACTACATAGAAAGCAAACTAGAGAAAATTCAATATACTTAACTCTTTTATAGTAGTCTCACTCAGCTTACTATTGATGTTATTTTTCAGTAATTTTTTCCCTCAACCTCCATCAAATTCAGATTAAACTTACATGTTTACTAAATAGGGTGTGCATGACTTTTCATCTCTATTTTCTATTTCTTTATATTCTCTGTCATCCAGCTACCCAAAGATAGGCCTGCAAAAGTCTTCAAAAGGTTTGGTGATATTGATCACCTTAAACTGAGTAAATAACCAGGAAATATATTTCATGCCTCATAGCCTATGAGTAACCACATGCACGACCAACCATCACTGAAGGAAGACTCAGTATCCTGGAGACAATAGGTCCCATGTGGTTACAGGCAGCATTTGAAAGATCAAATGCAGCTCTGAGTTTCCATGGGCATGCTGTTTAACATAAATCTGCTCTATAGATCCCACCTGCTGAATAGGGTTGTTCATGTAACTCTATGTAAAAGATATCAGTGGGAAACAACTAAACTTCTATTACAAGAGCTAAAATTAAAAACAACAACATTTGTCAATATAGTGCATGCTTATTCCCATCTTGGCATCTGTTTCTTGGGGACTAGCAGGTAAATTTTACAGTGTGTGAATTACAGCTAGAAAAAGAAAAAAAGCATAGTGCCTGCCATATAGTAACAACCCCATAAAATGCTATTTTTGATAGCTCTCAAAAGCCAGAACTGTTACTCCTATGCAAAAATGTCAGTGAACTAGATTAAATGACAATGGACCTGATTTACTTTGAGAGCTTTAAGTCCTTGCTTAAGAATTTCATTAAGATATTTAAATTCACTTTAACTCTTTGACCAAGATAAGGAATGTAAGGGTTTCCAATAAGGATTCAGTACACTGGTGAATTTAATGAAGGTTTAATGGTTTAAAATAAATTATTTAAGTAAAAATTTATTAAAAAATATTTAAGAACTATTTTCTCCAAAAATTAGTTAGAAAATTGTTCAAATATCCAGAATCTATAATTTGCATGTTTTCTTTTCAAATTGCAAAAGTAATACTTTTGTGTAGTATTAAGTGAAACAACATAATGCAGTTCAAAAGTGGGCAAATCTACAATCACCCATCCTAGCAGCCAAATCCTTTTAACCCAGCCCTGGAGCCCAGGTCAGCTCCTGAAGATTGTATAGCACATCTTTGCACACCCTTATTTTTTCTCAAGCAAACACATATAGCCATAGACATATCTGCATAGAAGTATGGTTGATTTCCTTTATGCTGAAACAGAATCAGAAGTTACCCATTACTTAATTCTTTCTTTTTTCTGTTTAATACATAATGGACATCCTCATTAGTCAATAGATAGAGACCCATCTTGTTCTAATTTTTATAAGCATACATATACACATATTTCTTACACATCATATCCTATTATGAATTCTTCATTAGTAGACTTTTCTTGACTTTGGTTTTCTGCTTACCTCACTTCCCACTCTATCCTTTGTTCTCAATGCCCTTTCCACACCCACATTCTGGATCCTTCTGTAATTTAATGTACCTGCACTTTCCATACACCTTTTTGTCAATGCTTACTTTACAAAAGTGGAATATTAAATATTCTTCTTTACAGGTCATTTTCCTCATTCAGCACATTTTTAAAAAATTTTTTTTTAGGGGCTCCTGGGTGGCTCAGTGGGTTAAAGCCTCTGCCTTCAGCTCGGGTCATGATCCCAGGGTTCTGGGATCGAGCCCCATATGGGGCTCTCTGCTCTGCGGGGAGCCTGCTTCCTCCTCTCTCTCTGCCTGCCTCTCTGCCTACTTGTGATCTCTCTCTGTCAAATAAATAAATAAAATCTTTAAAAAAAATTTTTTTTTAAATTTCTTTTCAGTGTTCCAGAATTCATTGTTTATGCACCACACCCAGTGCTCCATGCAATATGTGCCCTCCATAATACCCACCACCAGACTCACCCAACCTCCCACTCCTCTCCCCTCCAAAACCCTCAGTTAATTCTTCAGAGTCCACAGTCTCTCATGGTTTGTCTCCCCCTCCCAATTTCCCCAACTCCCTTCTCTCCATCTCTCCATGTCCTTCGTGTTATTCCTTATGCTCCACAAATGAGCGAAACCATATGATACTTGACTCTTTCTGTTTGACTTATTTCACTCAGCATAATCTCTTCCAGTCCCATCCATGTTGATACAAAAGTTGGGTATTCATCCTTTCTGATGGAGGCATAATACTCCATAGTATATATGGACCACATCTTCTTTATCCATGTGTCTGTTGAAGGGCATCTTGGTTCTTTCCACAGTTTGGCAACTGTGGCCATTGCTGCTATGAACATTGGGGTACAGATGGCCCTTCTTTTCACTACATCTGTAGCTTTGGGGTAAATACTCAGTAGTGCAATTGCAGGTTCATAGGGAAGCTCTATTTTTAATTTCTTAAGGAATCTCCACACTGTTTTCCAAAGTGGCTGCACCAACCTGCATTTCCACCAACAGTGTAAGAGGGTTTCCCTTTCTCCACATCCTCTCCAACACATGTTGTTTCCTGTCTTGTTAATTTTGGCCATTCTAACTAGGGTAAGGTGGTATCTCAATGTGGTTTTGATTTGAATCTGCCTGATGCCTAGTGATGATGAACATGTTTTCATGTGTCTGATAGGCACTTGTATGTCTTCATTGGAGAAGTGTCTGTTCATGTCAAAACATGATTATCTGTTTTGTGTGTGTTGTTTGAGGACTTCCTTATAGATCTTGGATATCAGCCCTTTGTCTGTACTGTCATTTCTGAATATCTTCACCCATTCCGTGGGCTGCCTCTTTGTTTTGTTGACTGTTTCCTTTGTTGTGTAGAAGCTTTTGATTTTGATAAAGTCCCAAAAGTTTTTTTGCTTTTGTTTCCTTTGCCTTTGAAGACATATCTTGAAAGAAGTTGTTGTGGCTGATGTCGAAGAAGTTACTGCCTATGTTCTCCTCTAGGATTCTAATGGATTCCTGCCTCATATCAAGGTCTTTTAGAGTTTCATTCTTCTACACAAAGGTGTCCAATTCTCCCAGAACCATTTATTGAAAAGACTGTCTTTTTTCCACTGTATATTTTTTCCTTCTTTGTCAAAGATTAGTTGACCATAGCATAGAGGTTCCATATCTGGACTCTTTACTCTGTTCCACTGGTCTATGTGTCTGTTTTTGTGTGAGTACCATGCTGTCTTGGTGATCACAGCTTTGTAGTAAAGCTTGAAATCAGGCAACATGATGCCCCCAGTTTTGTTTTTCTTTTTCAACTTCCTTAGCAATTTGGGGTCTCTTCCGATTCCAATTTTAGCATTGTTTGCTCCAGCTCTTTGAAAAATGCTGGTGGAATTTTGATTGGAACGGCATTGAAAGTATAGATTGCTCTAGCAGTATAGACATTTTAACAATGCTTATTCTTCTGATCCATGAGCATGGAATGGTCTTCCATCTTTTTGTGTCTTCTTCAATTTCTTTCATGAGTTTTCTGTAGTTCCTTAAGGACAGATCCTTTACCTCTTTGGTAGGTTTATTCCCACGTATCTTATAGTTCTTGGTGCTATAGTAAATGGAATTGATTCTCTAATTTCCCTTTGTGGATTTTCATTGTTAGTGTATTAGAAAGCAGTTGATTTCTGTACATTGATTTTGTATCCTGCCACATTACTGAATTGCTGTATGAGTTCTAGTAGTTTGGGGGTGGAGTCTTTTGGGTTTTCCATATAAAGTATCATGTCATCTGTGAAGAGAGAGTTTGACTTCTTCATTGCTAATTTGAATACATTTTATTTATCTTTGTTGTCTGATTGCTGTTGCTAGGACTTATAATACTATGTTGAACAAGAGTAGTGAGAGTGGGCATTCTTGTTGTGTTCCTGATCTCAAAGGGAAGGCTATCAGCTTTTCCCCATTGAGGGTGATATTCACTGTGGGTTTTTCATAGATAGATTTTATGAAGTTGAGGAATATTCTCTCTATCCCTATACTTTGAAGTGTTTTAATCAGGAATGGATGCTGTATATTGTCAAATGCTTTTTTTACATCAATTGAGAGGACCATGTGGTTCTTCTCTCTTCACTTATTGATTTGTTCTATCACACTGATTGATTTGCAAATGTTGAACCACCTTTCCATCCCAGGGATAAATCCCACCTGGTCATGGTGGATAATCTTTTTAATGTGCTGTTGGATCCTATTAGCTAGGATCTTGTTGAGAATCTTGGCATCCATATTCATTAGGGATATTGGTCTGAAATTCTCCTTTTTGGTGGGGTCTTTGTCTGGTTTGGGGATCAGGGTAATGCTGGCTTCATGGAGTCTGGAAGTTTTCCTTCTGTTTCTATTTTTTGAAACAGCTTCAGGAGAATAGGTATTATTTCTTCTTTGAATGTTTGGTAGAATTCTCAAAGGAATCTGTCAGGTTCTGGGCTCTTGTTTTTTGGAAGGTTTTTGACCACTGCTTCAATCTCGTTACTAAATATCAGTCTATTCAGGTTGTCAGTTTCTTCCTGATTCAGTTGTGGAAGTTCATAGGTTTCCAGGAATGCATCCATTTTGTCCAGGTTGCTTAACTTATTGGCATATAACTGTTGATTGTAATTTCTGATGATTGTTTCTATTTCCTTGGTGTTAGTCGTGATCTCTCTCCTTTCATTCATAATTTTATTAATTTGGGTCTTCTCTCTTTTCTTTTGGATTACTTTGGCCAATGGTTTGTTGATCTTACTGATTCTTTAAAAAAAAACCAGCTTCTAGTTTCATGGATATGTTCTACTGTATCTCTAGTTTCTATATCATTGATCTCTGCTCTAATCTTGATTATTTCCCTTCTTGTACGTGGGGTTGACTTAATTTGTTGTTGATTCTCCAGTTCTTTAAGGTGTAAAGATAGTTGATGTATTCTGGATCTAACAACTGTAAATATTTATGCCCGCAATATGGGAGCAGCCAACTACATTAGCCAACTATTAATCAAAATAAAGATATAAACACATTAATAGTAGGGGATCTTAACATGCCACTCTCAGTAATAGACAGATCATCCAAGCAGAAAATCAATAAAGAAACAAGAGCATTTAATGACATGTTGGACCAGATGGACCTCATAGATATATACAGAACATTCCACCCTAAAACAACAACATACTCATTCTTCTCAAGTGCACATGGAACTTTCTCCAGAATAGACCACATACTGGGTCACAAATCAGGACTCAACCAATCCAAAAGATTGAGATTATTCCTTGCATATTCTCAGATCACAGTGCTTTGAAACTGGAACTCAACCACAAGAAAAAGTTCGGGAGGAATTCAAACACCTAGAATCTAAAGATCATCTTGCTTAAGAATGTTTGGATCAACCAGGAAATCAAAGAAGAACTTAAACATTCATGGAAACCAATGAGGATGAAGACACTTTAGTCCAAAACCTATAGGATACAACAAAGGCATTCCTAAGGGAGAAATATATAGCCATCCAAGCCACCCTTAAAAAATTTGAAAAATCCACTCAGCACATTTTAGAATATGTCCAAGTCCTATGTCAGTTCACATAGCTTAATTATTCCTAAATAAGAGTTGCTAATGTTGCATAGTATTCCATGCATATTTTATTTAAGTGTTTTCCATTTAGTTGGCATTCATCTGGCTTACATTTTATTTTTTTGCCACTTTAAACAATGCCACAGTAATTTTTTTCCATTATATATTCTGATAGTAAGACCCATCAGGTAGGATCCCAAAAGTTAGACTATTGGACTGAAGTGTATGCAATTTTTTTATTTTAATAGATATTTTTAGTTGATTTCCAAAAAGATAATAACTGTTTATATTTCCACCACATCCATGGCATCAATATATATGATCCATTTTTTATTTTTATAGTCATATAAGAGCTATTGAGAACTGTCACAAGACAATTTCTGATTCTTTGATAACTATAAGTAGCCTTTAACAGCTACAAATGGGAGTGAACTATGATCCCTTCCTCCAAACTTCATAGTGATCGGTTACAAGGAAAACATCCTCAACTCAATTTTCCTTGTATGCATTTATTAAGTCACCAAAACAGTTTAGCTGTTCTTCTAAACATCCTAAAATTTCTACTCTTTGTACTTACCACACTCTGAGAGCACCTTGCTTTAAGGGTTTTTTCAAGGGAGATCCAGAAAAAACTTTGGCGATCCAAAACTTTGGAGATCCAAAAAAACCAAGATTGCTTCTTTTTCAATTTGTAAAGATGACAAAATCCTCCTTAAATTATTGTAGTGGAAGGGTGAGGCTGTGGTGGGAAATGCAGTTATAGTCCTAAAGCTTTGTTTGCTACAGAAGTGCTGGTTTATCGGGCTCACTAGATTCTTATACTCTATTTGTGAAAGGGCAAAGGGGCCCACACTAATTTCCATGCTGATTAAACATCCATCACTCATTTCACCAATAGAAACTCATTTCTAATCAGCAAATGCAATAATGGAGATTTAGACTACAATTTAAAGTATTTTATATATTCTATTCCAGAGAGTGGACACATGATAGGATCTCTCAAATTCTAACTAACCCACCATAAAGTGTGAATTCAGGATTAGGGAAGCTCAGATGTTAACCAACTTCTACATATTGTAGATTGCAGATAACTTATACATTATATTATCTAAACTGTAATATTGTCAGGTAAATATAGTATAGCAGGTATAAGGCAGCAGCTTGGCATTGCTGCTTTTTCCAAGAAAAAGAAAAAACAAGAAACAAGAAAAAACAAAACATTTTTATTTATTTTACTGAATATGCTTCAGTAATTTCAAGACATCAGTCATGGGGCCTCCAGTAGCCAAGACTACAGGAGGATAGGAGAAATAAAGACAGCAGCCAGAATGTGGCAGCTGAGTGGATAGGTTTATAAACTCGTGGGTATGGCATGAATGCTTAGAGAAAGAAGCCTTGGGAAACCTATATTTGCAGATGGGAAGCAAATGTGGACATCCTGTGCCTGCATCATCGTGTTTGACATATTTATCTTCACAACTCCTCGTAATGGTCAAATCAGTTCATTAAGGGTTCAGAATGCGCAAGACTGCACTGTAAGCGGTAACAAATATATTGGAAAAATTCTTTTTCCATGGAACACACTCATTTTCTTCAAGGGAGATTCTGAAAACATAGTAACAAAGTTAGAAATAATTCCACCAGTTTTTCAAAGTATGTGGAGATGTTCAAAAGACATGTTGATTTAACTATGGAACTTAAGTTGTAGGTCTAATATGATAACCCTTGAGGGTATGCAGGGATGAAATGCTTTCCAAAGATAATGGGATAATTTTGAGTAATATCCATTTGGTTGTCTTTGTTTTTAACATAGTGGTGGAAGCATATGATGGTCACTGCAGTTTGATAAATGACCTTCCCATCATCCTCATTTTGTGGGTTTAGGTCAGACACCCATATTGTGACTTGGTTGGTGTGGAGGCTGGTGTTTCACTGTATTTTTAGAATATTTAGTCTATTTAGAAAGTTTACATAATTTTGGTTACAGTGACTAACGTGACTAGGACTAAAATAAGACTAGCTTTTATAAAAACAAACCTTCTAGCATTTGAAGATGCCAGTGCATGCCAGTTGTTCATCCAGAGTCCTTCCAATTCCTGGTTTGGTACTTAAGATTGAAAATAGGGGTGCACAAGGATGAGAGAAAAATGCTTTGTCTCTATTATTTTTTCTAAAAGACAAAATGAAAAATGTTTTTTCATGTTGCTTGCTCTAGAGTAGAGATGACAATCTAGTTTCATTCATCTTGCCAACTGAAGAATTAATTGATAGTGGCTGCCTGGAACACTCTGTATAAAAGAATTGGGATAGAGAGTTGGTACCTTGCTAGAAAAGATGCTAAATATTAGTGACAACTTTCCAGTACTGAGTGCGAGAGGAAGGGCAGGACATAAATGACATGGGAAGTGAGAAGGGTATGGCCAAATATTTCATATCTAGTTGCTGTTTCCTGGGTCATTTATACCATACATGAAATCCACTGAACCAGGAATTTTTTGTGGGCTGAATTTTAAAAACATATTCCAATATTTATAATGTATGTATAAACACATAAAATAGATTTTCACAGCTATTATACACACATTATATGTACACACGTATGTGTGTGTGATCCTTAAACACAGTGAAAGAATTTTAATTTTCAATTAATTTTAAGGACTTTAAAACTTTTAATTAAATTAATTTTGATTAATTTTAGTTTTTTAAGAATGGTTCTTAAAATCTTGTTGAAATGGAGCCACATTTTGCTTAATAGTTAAAAAATATATTACAAATATTTTTAAGATGATATTTTAATGAGAATGTATACATAAATATGTAGAATATATATATCTAAATGTATAAATATATGTTATGCAATATATAGAGTCTACACATACATATATATGATATATGTAGAACTTTTATATATGTACACATATATACGTATATGCATATGTAGAGTTTATATATACATACACATCTATGTATATGTACAGTTTATATATGAATTTATAAATATATATTATATAATATATAGAGAGATATATGGACAGATATATTTATACAAATATAATGATATATATTATATAGAGAGATATATCTATATATTATATATAATATAATATATTTGTACATTATGTATATATGTATATACACATATATGCATATCCTGGATACTAATCTTTTGAGGTTGTATGAATTCAACTATATTTTTCTAGTTTGTGAATTATTTTTTCATTTTGTCTATGTGACTTTTATGGACCAGAAGTTCTTATTTTTAATATAGTCAAACTTATTAATCTTTTCCTTGTGGTTTATGCTTCTCTGTATCTTATTTAGGAAATTCTTCCCTACCCCGACTCATAAAGATATTCTCCATGTTGTCATCTGAAAGTTTTATAGCTTTGTCTTCTAATCATTAAATCATTAAACCACTTGGATTTTATTTGTAGCAAAATTAGCTGTTTTATTTCCTACATTTTTATAGTAAGCTTTGATATCTGATAGTGCAGTCCCCCTCAACACCACCACCCATTTCTCAACTTTGTTCATGTTTAAGAATTTCTTGATTATTCTTGGATTTTGCACATTAATATAAATTTTAGGATCAGTTTCTCAAGTTCCACAGTAGATCTTTTTATTCATATGTATTGTCCCATATTTTCTTCTTTTTTCACTTTTTAATTCCAATATAATTAATGTACAGTGTCATATTAGTTTCAGGTGTACAATATAATCATTAAACAATTCTGTACATGACTCAGTGCTCACCAAAATAAGAGTACTCTTTAATCCCCATTACCTATTTCACCTATGCATCCAACCATCCCCCCTCTGTTAACCACAGTTTGTTCTCTATATTAAAAGTCCCTTTTTTTTCTTTCTCTTTTTTCTTTGCCTGTCTGTTTTGTTTTTTAAATTCCACACATAAGTGAGATTACATGGTATTTGTCTTTCCCTGAATGACTTATTTCCCTTAGCAATATACCCTTTATCTTCATCCATGTTGTTACAAATGGCAAGGTTTCATTCTTTTTATGGCAGAGTAATATTCTGGGGTGTGTGTGTGTGTGTGTGTGTGTAAATATATACAACTCAATATATATGTGTGTATATATATATACATATATATATATATATATATACACATGCATAATCTTCAGTATCCATTGATCAATGGATATTTGGGCTCCTTTATAATTTGGCTATTGAAAATAATACTATAATAAACAGAGGGGTGTATATATCTTTTTAAATTAGTGTTTTCATATTCTTAATATCTACTAGTGGAACTACTGGATCATATGGTAATTTTATTTTTAACTTTTTTGGAACCCCCATACTGTCCTCCACAGTAAATGTACCTGTTTGCATTCCCACCAACAGTCACAAGGGTTCTTTTTTCTCTACATACTCACCAACACTTGTTTCTTGTGTTTTTTATTTTAGCCATTCTTAGAGGTATGGATGGTACCTCACTGTGGTTTTGATTTTCATTTTCCTGATGATTAGTGATGTTGAACATTTTTTTTTTTATTTTCAGCATAACCATATTCCTTGTTTATGCACCACACCCAGTGCTCCATGCAATCCGTGCCCTCTCTAATACCCACCACCTGGTCCCCCAACCTCCCACCCCCCGCCCCTTCAAAACACTCAGATTGTTTTTCAGAGTCCATAGTCTCTCATGGTTCACCTCCCCTTCCAATTTCCCTCAACTCCCTTCTCCTCTCTAACTCCCCTTGCCCTCCATGCTATTTGTTATGCTCCACAAATAAGTGAAACCATATGATAATTGACTCTCTGCTTGACTTATTTCACTCAGCATAATCTCTTCCAGTCCCATCCATGTTGCTACAAAAGTTGGGTATTCATTCTTTCTGATGGAGGCATAATACTCCATAGTGTATATGGACCACATCTTCCTTATCCATTCGTCCATTGAAGGACATCTTGGTTCTTTCCACAGTTTGGCGACCGTGGCCATTGCTGCTCTAA
Organism: Enhydra lutris kenyoni; assembly: GCF_002288905.1. Lineage (NCBI taxonomy): Eukaryota > Metazoa > Chordata > Mammalia > Carnivora > Mustelidae > Enhydra > Enhydra lutris. The sequence continues at coordinate 859,545 of NW_019154124.1, forward strand.
ACATTGGGGTACAGATGGCCCTTCTTTTCACTACATCTGCATCTTTGGGGTAAATACCCAGGAGTGCAATTGCAGGGTCATAGGGAAGCTCTATTTTTAATTTCTTGAGGAATCTCCACACTGTTCTCCAAAGTGGCTGCACCAACTTGCATTCCCACCAACAGTGTAAGAGGGTTCTCCTTTCTCCACATCCTCTCCAACACATGTTGTTTCCTGTCTTGCTAATTTTGGCCGTTCTAACTGGTGTAAGGTGGTATCTCAATGTGGTTTTAATTTGAATCTCCCTGATGGCTAGTGATGATGAACATTTTTTCATGTGTCTGATAGCCATTTGTATGTCTTCATTGGAGAAGTGTCTGTTCATATCTTCTGCCCATTTTTTGATATGATTCTCTGTTTTGTGTGTGTTGAGTTTGAGGAGTTCTTTATAGATCCTGGATATCATCCTCAATGGGAAAAAGCTTGCAGCCTTCCCGTTGAGATCAGGAACATGACAAGGATGCCCACTCTCACCACTCTTGTTCAACATAATATTAGAAGTCCTAGCAACAGCAATCAGACAACAAAGAGAAATAAAAGGTATCCAAATTGGCAATGAAGAAGTCAAACTCTCTATCTTCGCAGATGACATGATTCTTTATATGGAAAACCCAAAAGACTCCATCCCCAAACTACTAGAACTCATACAGCAATTCAGTAACGTGGCAGGATACAAAGTCAACGTACAGAAATCAGTGGCTTTCTCAGACACTAACAATGAAAATACAGAAAGGGAAATTAGAGAATCGATTCCATTTACTATAGCACCAAGAACCATAAGATACCTGGGAATAAACCTAACCAAAGAGGTAAAGGATCTGTACTTGAGGAACTACAGAACACTCATGAAAGAAATTGAAGAAGACACAAAAAGATGGAAACCATTCCATGCTCTTGGATCGGAAGAATAAACATAGTTAAAATGTCTATACTGCCTAGAGCAATCTATACTTTTAATACCATTCTGATCTAAATTCCACCAGTATTTTTCAAAGAGCTGGAGCAAATAATCCTAAAATTTGTATGGAATCATAAGAGAACCCGAATCGCTAAGGAAATGTTGAAAAACAAAAATAAAACTGGTGGCATCACGTTACCTGATTTCAAGCTTTACTACAAAGCTGTGATCACCAAGACAGCATGGTACTGGCATAAAAACAGACACATAGACCAGTGGAACAGAGTAGAGAGCCCAGATATGGACCCTCAACTCTACGGTCAAATAATCTTCGACAAAACAGGAAATAATATACAGTGGAAAAAAGACAGTCTCTTCAATAAATGGTGCTGGGAAAACTGGACAGCTATATGTAGAAGAATGAAACTCCACCATTCTCTTACACCATACACAAAGACCTCAACGTGAGACAGGAATCCATTAGAATCCTAGAGGAGAACATAGGCAGTAACCTCTTCGATATCAGCCACAGCAACTTCTTTCAAGATATGTCTCCAAAGGCAAAGGAAACAAAAGCAAAAATAAACTTTTGGGACTTCATCAAAATCAAAAGCTTCTGCACAGCAAACAGTCAAGAAAACAAAGAGGCAACCCACGGAATGGGAGAAGATATTTGTTGAACATCTTTTTGTTTTATGTTTATGTGTCTATTGTGTGATCTGTATGTCTTCTTTGGAGAAATGTCTGTTCATGTCTTCTATCCATATTTAAGTGGATTGTTTGGGTTCTTTTGGTGTTGAGTTGTATCAGTTTGTTATATATTTTGGATAATAACCCCTTAATGAATATATCATTTGCAAGTATCTTCTCCCATGCAGTAGGTTGTCTTTTTGTTTTGCTGATTGCTTCCTTTGCTGTTCAGAAGCTTTTTATTTTGATGTAGTTCCAATAGGTTTTGTTTGTTTCTTTGTTTTTTCTTTTGTTTCCCTTGCCTCTAAATATATATCTAGAAGAATGTTGTTATGGCAACTGTCAGAGATATTACTGCCTGTGCTCTCTTCTAGAATTTTTATAGTTTTAGGTCTCATGTTGAGGTCCTTAATCCAATTTGAATTAATTTTTGTGTGTGGTGTAAGAACGTGGTCCAGTTTCATTCTTTTACATGTAGCTGTCCAGTTTTCCCAGCACCATTTATTGAAGAGACTGTCTTTTTCATGGTGTTTATTCTTGCCTCCATTGTCATAGATTGACCATATAATCGTAGGTTTATTTCTAGACTCTCTATTCTGTTCTGTTGTTCTATGTGTCTGTTTTTGTGCCAGTACCATACTGTTTTGATTACTACAGCTTTGTAATATATCTTGAAATCTGAGATTGTGATACCTCCAGTTTTGTTCTAAGATTATTATGGCTATTCAGGGTCTTCTGTGGTTCCATACAAATTTTAGGATTATGTTTTCTAGTTCTGTGAAAATGCTATTGGTATTTTGATAGGGATTGCATTAAATCTATAGATTGCTTTGGGTAGTATGGACATTTTAACAATATTTGTTCTCCCAATCTCTGAGCATGGAATATCTTTCCTTCATAGTAAATCTTGTCTTGGCCTTCCTGAGTTTTCTTGGGAAATAGACTCTGAGATGGCGATTCATGTGCAGGAGCTTATGCCTTGTAGTCTATACCTGAGAAAGAGCAAGACAAGACAGAGGAAGTGGTTCAGCTTGTTAGAGGCCTCAGTGGGTATCATGGGGAGCCCTGGAACTGGGGGTATCCTTCATACATGTCCCAAATTGAAGTAAAGAAACCAGACCTCTTAATGCCAACATCTACAAAATGTGTGTAGACTACTTATGCAAAGGGAATATAACGTTGGGTAAGGCAGTTCTCTTCAGCCTAAAGCAATTCTTTCAGAGAGGGCCAATTATAAACTGTCAGTGGCCTATACTCTAGCAGCATGTAGAATGAGTGCCTTTGTGGTTCTAGGTAGTATACTACAACATCCATTACAGCTGAGCCCTTTCAAGATTCTGCTTGTCCTCTTTTCTGAGGGAATTCACAAAAAGAAGACTGATGAAATTGACTATAGACTGTGCTAATTACTCAACTACTGAAGTTACTTGAAGCTGTAACTGATAATTCCCTTTCCCCACTACATTTTTCTAGATTCCCCTCCTCTTCTGCTAGCACCTCTGCTAGTCTAGAAAGCATCACTCAGACAGAAAACATCACTCAGATGGAAAAAGCATCACTCAGCCCCTTATAAATAAATATCTGAGACTCTGATCATCAAGGCCTTCTTAGGACAAGGCTCCTGTACTTGTCCATCTACTGTCCATTTACTGTCAAAACTGGGTAAGGGAGTTGCAAAAGATGATAGAGTGGTTTACCTAAGTGCAAACTTGTTCTTTCTTGCCTGTATAACAGCAGCCATACCTCCTCCTGAATATGATTAAAGTTGATTTTTCTTTTTTTCTTGTCTGCTGTTCTCTTGACACAAGAAGTCTATAGGAACTGAGCAGTAGCCATAGTTTAAAGTTGAATTGAACTCCAGCTGTTTGTTTTGTAATGGTAACTCCTCATCTGGGAAACAGAAACTCTAGACCTACCACTCACAGAAATATATTCTGGAAGATGGCATTCCATCATTTGTAGGTATCAACTTCAAGTTCATGCCTCAGCTGTACCTTCAAAAGGCCATTCAGTTTCTCTACTAAGCCAGTATATTTTGGAGAGTGTATTTTGTGATAGGACTCACAGATCCCATAGACACTGTCTACTGCTGTAAAATCAAGCCCTTCATCCAAGACAGTATTAGTAGTATTCTTTGTTCTGTGTTGGTCAGTCTCTGTGAGCCTTCAGCTGTGCTGGCCAAAGTCCTGCAAAGGCAGGAAAGGTAGACTATACCCATAATATATATCAATCCTAGATGAGATAAACTGCTGCCCCTGCCAAGGGTGAAAGTGGTCCTGTGTTAATTTTTTAGGGCTACAATAACAAATTATCATGAACTGGATGGCTTAAAACAACAGAAAATTATTCTCTCACAATTCTGCAGGCTACAACCCTATAATCAAGGTATGTAGAGCCATGGCTCTCCCTCCTGTCTTCTTGTGGTTGTTGGCAGTTCTTCACATTCTTTGGTTCACAGCAACATACTTCCTAATCTCTGCCTCCATCATCACATGGCTAGCTTACCCCTGTGTGTCTATGTCCTCATATGTGTTCTCCTCTCTGTGTCTGCCTCTGTGTCTCTTTGTCTCTTCTTATAAGGATACCAGTCATATTGGGTCAAGGACCCACTCTACTCCACCTCATCTTAGCTTACATCTTAATTATACCCTCAAGGAATATATTTCCAAAGAAGGACATGTCTACAGATACCACATGTTAGAAACTCAACATATATATTTGGGAACCACAATTCAAGCCACAACAGATCCATTTCAACCAGTTTGTCCCCAGGTGGCTGCTTGTTCTCCATGATATACTTTCCATGAATGAGGGGGTTCAGGAGAGCTCTCTGTTGCTGGAATTGAACATCTGGTAGCAGCAGTAGCACTTGCCCAGCCTGGATGAGTAGGAGCACTTGGTGTTGGATCCATGCACAGCCTCCATTCCTGCCACCACAAACTACTTCATTCTTGAGCCCATTGTGCTAGCACTGAGGTGACCAATGGCAGAGGCTGACAAGGTCCATTGTTTACACCATTCATCTGTTGGTCATTAGCATTTCTTATATTGGGAATGCTCACTGATAGGTGTTATCATGTGAATTTAAAATACATGCACAAATAATACATTATATGTTAGTACAAATTAAAATTTTTAAAAAAGAAAAATAAAATACCATGCACAGGGACTCCTGGTGGCTCAGTTGGTTAAGCAGCTGCCTTTGGTTCAGGTCATGATCCCATGGTCTTGGGATGGAGCCCTGTGTTGGCTCCCTGCTCAGTGGGGAGGCTGCTTCTCTCTCTCTCTCTCTTTCTCTCTCTCTCTCTCTCTGCCACTCCCCCTGCTTGTGCTCTCTCTCGCACTTTCAAATAAATAAATAAAATCTTTAAAAGATAAATAAATGAAATAATTTTTAAAAAACCATATACTTAAGGCTGTGTTAATCTGCCCTCGCAAAGATACCTCATCTGACACAACACCTGTGACTGGGAGTAAGTACTCCTTGGTTGAATTTGCAGTAGACTACTGTCATCCACCAGGATCCATCTACTTTTTGTAAGGACCACAAAAGTGAATAAAATGAGTGTATGGCAGGAGTGCCTGGCAGGCTCAGTTAGTTAAGTGACCAGCTCTTGATTTCTGCTCAGGCCATGATCTCAGGGTTGTAAGATTAGCCCCATGTGGGACACCACACTCAGCAGGGAGTCTGCTTGGGATTTTTTTCTCTCTCCCTCTGTCCCTCCCCCATAAAATAAATAAACAAATCTTTAAAAAATGAGTGTATGGCAGAGACCAACAACTCTGCACACTTTAGGACTTTAAGGGTAGCACTCATGTCTGGCATCCGCCCTCAACTCTAAGATACAATATTTTTTATAACTTGCTATTTTGGTGGGAGAAAGGAGAGAACATTCAGAGGTTTCAACTTGGCCTTCTACAAATCAAAAAATAAATGTGAAGGTTATGCCAACTACCAAGTATACTGTTTCCATTTTAAATTCAGGACTGAGCAAAATGACCACTGACTGAATCCATAGACTCAGTGGACACTCTGTGAGCTGGACCAGGGTCAGGACTCCTTTTATTACTTCACTTTTATATGCCCTCATCCAAAAAGGAGAACCACTTACCACTTTAGGTCAACTCAGTCCCTGTGCCCAATATTCCTCTATATGTTTGGATTTTCCCCTTCCCCCACTAGAAAATGGCTTTTACATCCTTTAAGTCAAGACTAGAAAAATGACTACTGAGAGCTGAGATGGTGTAGGATCCTATCTTCTAGTCACCCAGCCTCTAATTAAGCCCAGTGTATTTGGTTCAGAGTAGTGCCCATCTCTTGGGCACCTACGGAGATTGTATTCTGTTAAATATCTCCATGTCTGCTTCTGACTGCCAATGTAAACCTACCATTGTTTGTGATAACTGTGCCCATCTCCATTCTGATGGTTAAGCCACACCTCCCAGCCTCTGGTATTTTGGGATCATCCCCACTGTTACCAGTGAGCCCAGGTCTGTCGTGGCATTTTCAAGCTTAAAGAAAAAGAGTTTCTCCATGATGCTGGTGCCTGGCTCATTAGCACATTATTTATTGTTCTAATAAATGAAGTGTTCTCCAGGCCCTCCTGTAGAATAGTCAGCTGATAGGATTTTGGGTCTTTGTACTACATCCACTTTGAGTGTCTACAACTGTGAATTTTTGACCCCTTCCTCCACTTCCTGCTATAGCAATTCTGGCATGTCTACTTCACTTGGTGGGTGCTGTTGCTATTTCTAGGCATCCAGGAATTATCCTAGCTGTGTATTAACATTGTCTCCTAGAATCCTTGTTAAATGATTAAGTTGTGTAAGATAGAAATATGCTCCCAAATCAAAAAAACTCTCTCTTATCCAATTTTATGATCTGACTCTCTTGATCTAGCACCTTCAGGGTCTAGTTCCATGCATTTTCTACCACCTCCTGCTGATACATGCTGACTAGGCCCTGCAGCCCCACCATGCCATCTACGATCATTTTCGTGAATTTTATTGGAAATCTACTGCATCTATCGCTATCTTATAGCTATAAAAATATTTTTAAATCATCTATGCATAATGAATATTTTTATCAAACTATAATTAACATACAATGTTATATTAGTTTCAGATGTACAACATATCAATTCAGTGATTCTATACATTACTTAGTGCTCACCACAATAAATGTAGTCATCTGTCACAATACAACGTTATTACAATATTATTGACTATTTTCCCAATGCTATATTTTTTATCTCTGTTATTTATCTATTTTTGACTGGAAGTATATATCTCTTAATCCCCTTTATTCTATTTTGCTCAGCTTCCCATCCATCTCCCCTCTGGAAACTGCCAGTTTCTCCTCTTCATTTAAGAGTCTATTTGGATTTTGTTTGTTTGTTCATTTGTTTTGTTTTCTGCATTCCACATATAAGTGAGATTATATGGCATTTATCTTTCTCTGTATGACTTATTTCACTTAGCATAACACCCTCTAGTTCTATCCATGTTGTCACAAATGGCAAAATCTCATTTTTATAGCTGATTAATATTCTATTAAATATTATATATATATATCACATATTCTTTATTCATTTATAAGTAGACTGGACACTTGGGTTGTTTCAATACCTTGGCTATTATAAATAACACAGCAATAAACATAGAATGCATATATCTTTTCAAATTAGGTTTCATTTTGAGGGGGTAAATAGCCAGTAGTGGAATTACTGGACCAAATGCTATTTCTATTTTTAATTTTTTGAGGAAATTTTAAACTGTTTTCCAGAGTGGTTGCACCAATTTCCATTCCCACCAACAGTGCACAAGGGTTCCCTTTTGTCTACATCCTCACCAATATTTGTTATTTCTTCTTTTTGGTACTTGTCATTCTGAATGATGTAAGGTGATATCTCATTGTGGTTTTGATTTACATTTCTCCGATGACTAGTAATGTTGAGCATCTTTTGGTATTCTGTATGTCTTATTTGAAAAAATGTCTATTTAGGCCCTCTGTCAATCTTTTAACCAGACTGTTTTTTTGATGTTAAGTTGTATAAGTTTTTTTTTTTTTTTTTAAGATTTTATTTATTTATTTGACAGACAGAGATCACAAGTGGGCAGAGAGGCAGGCAGAGAGAGGAGGAAGCAGGCTCCCTGCTGAGCAGAGAGCCTGATGCAGGGCTCATGGCTCAATCCCAGGACCATGGGATCATGACCTGAGCTGAAGGCAGAGGTTTTAAAACACTGAGCCACCCAGGCACCCCGTGTAAGTTCTTAAATATTTTAGTATTAATCTCTTATCAGATATATCAGTTGTAAATATCTTCTTCCATTCACTAGGTTTCCTTTCTGTTTCATTGATAGTTTCCTTTGTTGTGCAAAAGTTTATTACTTTGGTGTAGTCCAGGAGTTTTATTTCCTTTGCATAAGGAGACTTATCCATAAATATGTTGCTAACGGTAAGGTCCAAGAGATCACTGCCTATTTTTTTTACTCTGTTTTTAGAAGGTGTTTTTTTTTTTAATTATGTTATGTTAGTAACCATACAGTACATCATTAGTTTTTGATGTAGTGTTCCGAGATTCATTGTTTACAACTATATTTTTTTTATTATGTTCAGTTAGCCACTGTATAGTACATCATTAGTTTTTGATGTAGTGTTGAATGATTCATTAGTTAGGTATAACACCCAGTGTTCATCACAGCATGTGCCTTCCTCAATACCCATCACTCTGTTAGCCTCTCCCCGCATCCTTCTCCCCTCTGAAACCCTCAGATTGTTTCCCAGCATTCATAGTCTCTCATGGTTCATCTCCCTCTCTGATTTCTCCCCCTTCAGATTTCCCTCCCTTCCCGTATGGTCCTCTGCACTATTGCTTTTGTTCCACATATGAGTGGAACCATATGATAATTGTCTTTCTCTGCTTGACTTACTTCATTTAACATAATCCCCTCCAGTTCCATCCATGTCGATGAAAATGGTGGGTATTCATCCTTTCTGATTGCTGAGTAATATTCCTCTGTATATATGAACTACCTCTTCTTTATCCTATCATCTGTTGAAGGGCATCTCAACTCCTTCCATAGTTTTGCTATTGTGGACATTGCTGCTATGAGCATTGGGATGCATGTGCCCCTTCTTTTCACTACATCTATATCTTTGGGATAAATACATAGTATTGCAATTGCTGGATCATAGGGTAGCTTTATTCTTAATATCTTGAGGAACTTCCATACTGTCTTCCAGGGTGGCTATACCAGCTTTCATTCCTACCAACAGTGTAGGAGGATTCCCCTTTCTCCACATACTCACCAACATTTGTTGTTTCTTGCCTTGTTAATTTTTGTCATTCTAACTCGTGCAAGGTGGTATCTCATTGTGGTTTTGACTTGTATTTCCCTGATAGCTAGTGATGTTGAACACTTTTTCATGTATCTGTTAGCCATTTGTAGGTCTTCTTCGGAGAAGTGTCTGTCCATGTCTTCTGCCCATTTTTTCACTGGGTTATTTGTTTTTTGAGTGTTGAGTTTGAGAAGTTCTTTGTAGATATTGGGTATCAGCCCTTTATCTGTAATGTCAGTCCATGTTTTCTCTTAGAAGTTTTATGATTCCAGCTCTCACATTTGGGTTTTTATGGATATTGAATTCTTAAATGCTTTTTCTGCATCTATTAAGATAATAATCTTTCTCTCTTTAACAATTTGACAAATTATACTAACTGATTTATTATTAAACCAACATTGCAACCTAAAGATAAACTTTCCTTACTGATGATGTTTTAACTTCTTATATCTTACTACACACAAATTGCTAATATTTTATTTAATTACTAATATTTTACATTTTTGTTCAAAAGTGTAGTTGTTATGTAATTTTATGACTTGACTGTTCTGGTCAGGCTTGAACATCAAAATTCTCATCCCAAAATGAGATGGGATGTATTTTCTCTTTCTCTATTCTCTTGGAAGACTTTTGTGAAAGACTGCAATTATTTTTCTCTTGAATGTGTGTTAGAACTATTCTGTAAAGTTGTCTGGGTCTGATGTTTTCTTTGTGGAAAAAAAGTTTATTGACTTTGAATCATATTTACTCAAGGAAAATTGGTATTTTTCTGAAACACTAATTCAATGGCAGGTGAATCATAGTACTTCTACTTTACCAAATTACACCAACATCATTATCTATGAGGGAGAAGATACTTACTGAATTTCCACCAACAGTGGTTAGAGATTACTAAATATTTCTGCTTATAGCAGAATTCCTAGCATCTTATCAGAAATTACTTGACAGGGAGCACCTGGGTGGTCTGTTAAGTGTCTGACTCTTAATTTCAGCTCAGGTCTTGATCTCAGGGTCATGAGTTCAAGTCTTGCATTGAGCTCCACCCTGGGCCTGGAGCCTACTTAAAAAAAAATCACTTCACAGAGAAAGACAAATATAATTACTATGAATTTCAGAGAACAGGATTCTGATAACAAATATATAATAAAAATATAAGTATATACAGGGCTCAGAGACGGTACATCTACTTTTTAATCAAAAGAGAATAAAGAAAGATATGTATATTTTATAGGTGCTTTAGAGCTTGGGATCCTAGATAGGGACATCCATGGTTAGTAAGCCAACACTGCCACTTCCAGCTGACACTTCAGAATTAGCTTCCACATCTGTAAAATGCAGATAATAATGGTTCCTATCTCAAGCATTGTTGTGATGATAGCTATTAGAACATAGTAAGTCCTTAATATATGTTATCTATATCAATTTACCCAGAACAAATAAGGAAGTCATGTTATAACTACATTCTGAAAGATAAAGTGACAGTGATGACAGACAAGTAGGAAGGTTAAAGAGGAATGTTAAGTTGGGAGTAGAGCATCATTTCCAAAAGTATTCAAGATCAAGTTTCAGTTGGACAATATACTTTAAATGGGCCAAGTTGTCTTGACTATGTAGATTTCCAGAAGCACACAACTGGATGGAGTTGAGATTTGGGATGGCAGGGTGAGCAGAGTTGAGGGTCTATATAGAGAACTCCCAAGAAAGGAATGCACAGTCAGTTGTTTCATTCTTCCCATTTTACTACTCAGTAGTGCTTTTCAAGGACACTTCAAAATTCAGTTGTAAAAAAAAATGACAACTTGACAGCTCAATATAGGTTAGGACCCAGAACTGAAACACTTTAGAAGAAAAGTTAACCATTAATTAAATAGCAAGAGAAGTTACCCATCAGAGGTCTTAGTTATTTAAGGTCTTAGCTAGATCCGTCATCAGTGCTCCCTGTTTCTTTGACATAACATTAAATAATAGGTCTATCTACTTTATTTTGGGGTCCAGACCCAATAATGTTGCCATTTATTGCTAAATTGCCTTAGTTACTTTTTAAAAATCTACCTGTTACCTCTTAGTTGGTGTCTTAACCAATTATGGATGCTGATCCAAAAGTCTGAGGGAACCCAGCAATTTTTGAAAACATTATTTTTTAATGTTTTCATAGTATTTTTTATTGTGTTATGTTAGTCACTATAAAATGCATCATTATCTTTTGATGTAGTGTTCAAAGCTTCATTGTTTATGTACAACACCCAGTGCTCCATGCAATACATGCCCGCCTTAAAACCCACCACGAGGTTCACCCATCCCCTGATCATTCTTTCCTCCAAAACCCTCAGTTTGTTTCTTGGAGTCCGCAGTCTCTCATGGTTCATCCCCTCACCCCCTGCAAAACATGATGTTAACATGATGTTACTCCTTGGAGTCTCAGGTGCATTGTGATATTTTAGAACATATTAATGTGACTTTTTTTCCTTTGCTTTTCCTTGTTCATGAATTTCCCCCAATCCATCTATTACCTGTATGGTTGTGATAAAACATTCATCAAAAACAGTGTTCAGCACTGACTTCTAAAACAGGCTCCTACAGCTGCCTGAAAGAGCATAACAGTTAATCATAAGTATTTAGTAGATTGTCTCAGCTGGGAGAGAGAGAAAAATGGAGGCAGGTAGGATGGATGCCTATGACACACTTTAAAAATTTGGAGGAGAGGAGCAAAATCAGTATCCAAAGTCTGTTCAGCCTTTGCTGCTTCAGTACTTTATAGCACCATGGAGTCCCTTGTGAGCTGACCTAAGGATGTCCATGGGTCATCCTTCCCTTCAGGTAAGCACCCACTGCAAGGTATTGCCCACTTATGTCCAATAGGACAATGCTTCCTATGTCCTATATTGTGCAAAATATTTGAGTGCATGGTTTTTCTCTTATTCTTTTACATGATAAAGGTCTGCTTTTGAATATGTCACTCAATGTGCATTAGGTACATTGTACACCAGGAGATAAAAACCACAGTATGTCTGTTCTATGTCCTTCAGAATCGTATAGTACAACTGAAAACTCTTACCCAGGACTTTGCTCAAATGCAGCCAGCACTGGAAAAACCGGAGACAAGGAGGTTCAAATCACTATTTGGTTCTTAATTCTTCCTGACATACATCTTAAATCTGAATTACCATTTTCAAAAAGGCACAATCTATAAATGCTTTCTCCTTATCCCTTTTCAAGAATGTTGCAATAAAAGATAGAAAGAAAACATATAAAAAGAGTGAGTAACCAGGACAGAAGAAGCAGAACTCAGGCCTGCACCTATAACTTATTCACCACGTGGTTGGTCAAAACCACAGCTTTGAGGGGAAAGGCAAAGAGGAAGAATGCTCTAATTTTACCAGAGCTAAAATCAAGAAAGTCTCCTTCTGAGGGGAAAAAAAAAAAAAAAAGGAAGGAAGGAAGGAAAGGGGGAAAGGGTGGCATTATATCTTACTTGCTAATTTGTAAGTACAATTAAGGTTAAAGTCATACTTCCCTTCACAAGAAAACATGACCAAAAGCATTATGAGCAAGAGAGCTTTGTTTGTAAAGAACTTTTCAAGATGCTGTTTTTTTCTCCTGGAAAATGTGGTTTATCTAATTGATGGCTGAGGAAAACCATCTTTTTAAACTTCCCACTCAGTGAGTCAGCCTGGGGTGTGTCTGCCTTGTAGCATCCTGTGAGATCCAGTAATCTAAAGTGGCATGACCGATGCAGCCCCAACCTCATGCGTCAAGCGGAGCTACCGGCGCTGGGAAACCAGAGGGAGCCCAGTTTTCTAAACAGAGTGGTTTACAAAATTGCATGTTATGAAATGGGGTTTCATCCTTTAAAGAATCATTGCCTATTTTAAAAAGAACCTGTTGAATGATTCCTCTCAACACCCAAAGGTCTACAATTGGTAAAGGCCAGGTAATTACTCCAAATGACGGGCAAGTATTATTGTCTTGGGGTTTCTTCATGTTTACCTGGAAGAGAATTTCCATGACACCACCAGCTGCATGAGGTGGAGACGAAGTGGAGAATTTGGACAATTTCTTTTCCAAACATAACTTGAGACACTGATATAGCATTGTGAATACTGAGGCCGACTACCAGTGAAACATCAAACACTGAGGAAAAAAATTCAATAGTCACCTAAAAGCCTGCCCCATACCATAACTTTCTTTCCAAAAGAAGAGATGTGTGTAAACAAGTGATTTAGTGGTATTTTGGAAGAGAGCATGGAAGATTTGAAATAAAGGAGTTTTGAAATAATGTCATCTTTGTTGGAAAATATTCTACCTTCTCTATCACAGATAGGCCAAAGTAGGCATTTACCTAGATATGATTAAAAAAAAAAAAAGAATGTAGCAGGATTGTATTTGGGATTCTTTAAATTTTCTTTTATCAAACTTCCAGAGTTCGTTTTTTGCAGGAAGATGTAGAATCTGTAAAATGAGCAAGCAAATTTCAAGTGTTACCTCAGACTGAAGAGCCTTTACTCAGATAGTCAGGGATCAATGTATGACATACATTAAGATCTTGGGAAAAATAGATGGAACACCAGATGATGGAGGTGCCTAAGGCTACAAGGGATTTTTATTTGGGGGAAGCAACAATGTCTGCAGATTTACTTTAGTTTTTTAAACTTTCCTTACATCATTAGCATTAAGATAAAATATATTAGACTCTAGGTAACACAAAGGTAGAGAAGGAAGTGAGTGGACAATAGAGCAACATTTTAGATAAAGGAGGTATGGCAGGAAGAGAGCTTAACATTGGAATGGGCTAAATAAGATTATCATGACTTTAGATTTCCAGGAGCCTTATCAATAAATATGAATTATGTATCCCTACCCACTTTTGGCATATTGGGGTGTTTAGAATGATCACCACATTATAGACCTAGGAGGATTCTCCAGAGGTTTGAGCCCGAGAAAACACATGTTTCTTGGTTCTCTGGTGTTTTCCTGACCTGCTCATTAGCAACGGCACTAATTTTCACTGCTCTACAGCCCAGGAAACATCACAATTGTATCTCTAGATCATGATTATCAGCTCTGGTCAGCTTCAAATGGGAAAATTCATGGCCATCCATGAGGGACTGTGAAGTCTCTCTCTATTCATAGTAGGGTCTTAGAAATGAAGACAAAGGACTGATACACCACACTATTGTGGCTGCTAAAAGAATTCCTTTACAACTCTGAGTAATGAATCCTTTACACTAGTTTTTGGACCTCTTCCTTAATACTTCTAAGAAGCATTATCACTGCATATTCGATCATTTTCTTTTTCCTTAATTTTTTCAATTTGATTTATTTTTTTTCCAAGTGTTCCCAGATTCATTGTTTATGCACCACACCCCGTGCTCCATGCAATATGTGCCCTCCTTAATACCCACCACCAGGTTCACCCAAGCCCCCACCCCGCTTCCCTCCAAAACCCTCAGTTTGTTTCTCAGAGTCCACAGTCTCTCATAGTTCATCTCCCCCTCCAATTTCCCCCAGTTCACTTCTCCTCTCCAACTTCCAATGTCCTATTTTTCCTTTTTTAAATTTCAGCTTTATTGAGGTATTATAAAATTATAAGATATTTAAAGTGTGCATCATGGTGACATATGTATACATTATGGAAAAATTTCCCTCATCTAGCTAATTAATACATCCATCACCTCATACATTTATCTTTTTTTTTTTTTTAAAGACTCCACATATGGGATACCTGGTTCATGCAGTCAGTTCAGTATCAGACTCTTGATTTCAGATCAGGTCATGATCTTAGGTTCCTGAGATCAAGCCCCATTTCAGGCTCTGCATTCAATCGGGAGTCTGCTTGAGATTCTCTCTCTCCCTCTCGCTATGCTCATCTCCCAGCTTGTGCATTCTAAATACATACATATGTACATGCATACATACATAAAATCTTTTTTTTAAAAAAAGACTCCACATATAATTGATATCATGCAATATTTATCTTTCTATGTCTGGCTTATTTCACTTGGAATAATGCCCTCAAGGTCCATCCATGTTGTTGCAAATGGCAAGATTTCCTTCTTTTCATGGCTGAATAATATTCCATTATATATAGCACGTCTTTTTACCTACTCATCTGTTGACAGACACTAAGGTTGTTTCCACATCTTAGCTACTGTAAGTAAAGCTGCAATAAATATGGTATATATTTTCAATAACTTGTTTTTACTTCTTTTAAAAGTATACCCAGAAGTGGGGTTACAAAACTGTATAGTAGTTTTATTTCTAATTTTTTGAGGAACCTCCACACTGCTTTCCATAGAGGCTATATCAATTTGCATTTTCACCAACAGTGTACAAGAGTTCCCTTTTCTCTCTATCCTTGCCAACACTTCTTACCTCTTGTCTTTTTTTTTTAATGATAGCCATTTTACCAGGAGTAAGGTGATGTCTCATTGTGGTTTTGATTTGCATTTCCCTGATGAGTAATGATGTTGAGCACATTTTTATGTACCTGTTGGCCATTTGTATATTTTCTCTGGAAAAAATGTCTATTCAGTTCCTCTCCCCATTTCTTAATTGGATTGTTCATTTTGCTATTTGTGTTATATGAGTTCTTACATATATTGGATATTAACTTATCATCAGATATGTGGTCTACAGATATTTTCTCCCATTTGGTAGTATGCTTTTTTATCTTGTTGATGGTTTCTTTTGCGGTGCAGAAGCTTTTTAGTTTAATGTAGTTTCACTTGTTCATTATTGCTTTTGGTGTTAAGCTCAAAAAATCATTGCCAAGACTAATGTCAAGGAGTTTCCTATACTTCCTTCCAGGAGTTTTATGGGCTTAGGTCTCATGTTCAAGCATTTAATCCATTTTGAGTTGATTTTTGTGTAGGTATAAAATCATGGTCCAGTTTCACTCTTTTGCTTGTGGCTGTTCAGTTTTCTCAGCACCATTTGTTGAAGAGATTACCCTTTCCCCATTTTATAGTCTTGGCTCCTTTGTCATAAATTAATTGACCATATCTATATACATTTATTTCTGGAATTTATTCTGTTCTATTTATCTATATGTTTATTTTTATGCCAAAACCATGCTGTTTTGATTACTATAGCTTTGTAGTATAGTTTTAAATGTGATGTTCCTAGCTTTGTTCCTCTTTCTCAAGATAGCTTTGGCTATTTGGGGTCTCTTATGGTTTCATACAAATTTTAGGATTTTTTTTTTATTTCTGTGAAAAATGCCATGGGAATTTTGATAAGAATGCACTGAATCTATACATTGCTTTGGACAATATGGACATTTAACAGTACTAACTCCTCCAATCCATGAACACAGAATTTCTTTCCATCTATTTGTGTCTTCTTTAATTTCTTTTATCAATGTCTTATTGTTCAGTGTACAAGTCTTTCATTTCCATGGTTAAATTCATTCCTAGGGATTTTATTCTTTTTAATGTAATTATAAATGGTTTTTTTTTTAATTTCTCTTTCCAGTAGTAATTGGTATATAGAAACATGGCTGATTATTGAACATTGATTTTGTATCCTGCAACTTTACTGAAATTGTTTATTAGTTCTAACAGTTCTTTTGTGGAGTCTTTAGGTATTCTTTATATAAAACCATGTCATATGCAAATAATGAGAGTTTTACCTCTTCCTTTCCAATTTGGATGTCTTTTATTTTTCTTACCTAATCATTCCAGTTAGGACTTCCAGTTCTATATAAAATAAAATTGGTGAGAATGAACATCCTTGTCTTGTTCTGGATTTTAGAAGAAAAGTTTTGACCTTTTCCCTGTTGAGTATGATATTAGTTGTGGGCTTGTCATAAACAGTTTTTATTATGTTGAAGTATATTCCCTCTATACCCAATTTGTTGAGAGGTTTTTTTATAAATAGCTGTTGATTTTGTCAAATGCTTTTCTTTGCGCTTATTGAGATGATCATATGATATTTATACTTCATTTTGTTAATGTGGTGTTATCAAATTGACTTACAGATATTGAACCATAGTTTTCTATTTTTTTGGAAGAGTTTGAGAAGGATTGGAATTAATCTTTAAATGTTTGATAGGATTCACCAGTGATGACATTATTAAAAAAAATCTGAACAAACTAAAGTGACTTTTATTAGACTCACCAGAGAACTAAGGTCACAGAGCAGACTGCCACTCTGAGAAAGAATCTTCAGAGACAGGTGAATATAAAGAATCACAGCTGAAACCAACTCTCTAGGAACAGAAGCTGCTGCAGCTGTATATTAATAACAAGATCAAAATGTTGATTTTAATAAATTGCTGGAGGCTGAGTGTGGACTAGCTTGAGAGTTAAAAAAAAATGCTGGCAGTCCAATCTTAGTGGTTTCCCCCACACTTCCATGAGGTTTAATTCCAAGATCTCCCCAAATTTTGCATGATCAAGATTTGATAAGGAGAATCATATATTATATTCATAGATGAAGAAAAAGCATTTGGCCGAATTCAATATGCATTCATTCAGGAAAAAAAAAAGGCAACAAATGAAAAACAGAACAAAAACAAAAACCTCTCAGCAAACTAGGAATAAACAGGAATATTGCCAATGTGATTTTTTTAAAAAATTACCAAAAACAAACAAACAAAACCTTACAGTTAATAGCATACTTGAAAGTGAGAAATTAGATGCTTTTCTCCTAATCAGGAATGAGATAAAAAAGTTCTCTCTTACCACTTCAATGTAGTACTGAAAGTCTTAGGAAGCTCAATAACACAAAGAAAAAAAGAAAAGTATACCTATTGAGAAGGAAGAAATAAAACTATCTTTGTTCACAGATGACATGATTGTCTCTATAGAAAATTTTAAAAAAAAAAGAAAGAAAGAAAGAAGAAAGAAGAAAGAAAGAAAGAAAGAAAGAAAGAAAGAAAGAAAAAAAGAAAGAAAGAAAGAGAAAAGCCCTAGAACTAAGAGCTGGTTATAGCAAGTTTGCAGGATACAAGTTAATATGCAAGAGTCAATTCGCTCTACTGGGTATTTACCCTAAAGATACAAATGTAGTGATCTGAAGGGGCACGTGCACCTGAATGTTTATAGCAACAATGTTCACAATAGCCAAACTATGGAAAGAACCTAGATATCCATCAACAGATTAGTGGATAAAGAAGATGTGGTATATATACACTGGAATACTATGCAGCTATCAAAAGAAATGAAATCTTGCCATTTGTGACAACGTGGATGGAACTAGAGGATATCGTGCTTGGCAAAAGAAGTCAATCAGAGAAAAACAATTATCATATGATCTCCCTGATATGAGGAAGTTGAGAGGCAATGTGGGGGGTGTGGGGGGTAGGAAAAGAATAAATGAAACAAGATGGGATCAGGAGGGAGATAAATCATAAGAGACTCTTAATCTCACAAAACAAACTGAGGGTTGCTGGGGGGAGGAGGGAGGGAGAGGGTGGTGGGGTTATGGACATTGGGGAAGGTATGTGCTATGGTGAATACACACAAGTGAAGTGTGTAAACCTAATGATTCACAGACCTGTACCCCTGGGGCTAATAATACATTATTATATGTTGACAAAATAAAAAATTATAAAAAAATAATAGCACCCCAAAATTAAGCACTTAGATATAAATCTAAGAAAATGTGAATAAGCTCTCTATGCTAAAAATTATAAAACTCTACTGAAAGAAATCAAAGATCAAAATAAATGTAAAAATAGTTGTGGACTGGAAGACTCAATATTATTCAGATGTCAATTCTTTCCAATTCAGTCTATATATTTATTTTAATCACAATAAAAATCTCATCAAACTATTTTGTATATATTGACAAACTCATTCTAAAGTTTATATAGAAAAGTTAAAAGACCCGTAGTAGTCAAAGAACAAAGTCAGAAAACTGACACTATCCAAAATCAAGACTTATTACAAAGCTTTCTTGGGTCAGATTGTACTGATAAAACAATAGACACATAAATGAGTGGCAGAATGTAAAGAACTCACAGTAGACTCACATAGATAAAGTCAACTGATCCTTCACAAAAGGGCAAAGGTAATTCAACAGAGAAAGGATAATGTTTTCAACAAAATGTGCTGAAACAATGAATAATTATATACAAAAGTAAATAAATCTAGACATAGACATTTCACAAAATATTAACTAAAAATGTAGATAATAAATATAAATCACAATACTACAAAATTTTAAGAGAAAACCTCAGAGACGTTGAGTTTCATGATAAGTTTGTAGATAGAATACAAAAACCACAATCCATGAAATAAAATGTTGTCTTTATTAAAATTTATAACTTCTGGGATGCCTGGGTGGCTCAGTCAGTTGTCCTTCTTTGGCTCAGGTTGTTATCCTGGGGTCCTGAGATTGAGTGCCACATCAGGCTCTCTGCTCAGAGAGGAGCCTGCTTCTCCCTTTGCCTCCTGCTCCCCCTGGTTGTGCTCTTTCTCTCAACCCCCCCAACTTCTCTGACAAATAAATAAATAAAAGTATTTTTTTTTAATTTAAAACTTCTCTGTGAAAGACACTTTAAAGAGAGAATCAAAAGACAAGCCACATCTTCCTTATCCATTCGTCCGTTGCAGGGCATCTTGGTTCTCTCCACAGTTTGGCAGCTGTGGCCATTGCTGCTATAAACATTGGGGTACAGATGGCCCTTCTTTTCACTACATCTGTATCTTTGAGGTAAATACCCAGGAGTGCAATTGCAGGGTCATAGGGAAGCTCTATTTTTAATTTCTTGAGGAATCTCCACACTGTTCTCCAAAGTGGCTGCACCAACTTGCATTCCCACCAACAGTGTAAGAGGGTTCTCCTTTCTCCACATCCCTTCCAACACATGTTGTTTCCTGTCTTGCTAATTTTGGCCATTCTAACTGGTGTAAGATGGTATCTCAATGTGGTTTTAATTTGAATCTCCCTGATGGCTAGTGATGATGAACATTTTTTTCATGTGTCTGATAGCCATTTGTATGTCTTCATTGGAGAAGTGTCTGTTCATAACTTCTGCCCATTTTTTTTAAATTTTTTTTTTAAGATTTTATTTGTCAGAGAGAGAGAGAGAGAGATCACAAGTAGGCCAAGAGGCAGGCAGAGGCAGAGGGAGAAGCAGGTTCCCTGCTGAGCAAGGAGCCCAATGCGGGACTCGATCCCAGGACGCTGGGATCATGACCTGAGCCGAAGGCAGCCGCTTAACCAACTGAGCCACCCAGGCGTCCCTCTTCTGCCCATTTTTTGATATGATTCTCTGTTTTGTGTGTGTTGAGTTTGAGGAGTTCTTTATAGATCCTGGATATCAACCTTTTGTCTGTACTGTCATTTGCAAATATCTTCTCCCATTCTGTGGGTTGCCTCTTTGTTTTCTTGACTGTTTCCTTTGCTCTGCAGAAGCTTTTCATATTGATGGAGTCCCAAAGGTTCATTTTCGCTTTTGTTTCCTTTGCCTTTGGAGACATATCTTGAAAGAAGTTGCTGTGGCTGATATCGAAGAGGTTACTGCCTATGTTCTCCTCTAGGATTCTGATGGATTCCTGTCTCAGGTTGAGGTCTTTTATGCATTTTGAGTTTATCTTTGTGTATGGTGTAAGAGAATGGTCGAGTTTCATTCTCCTACATATAGCTCTCCAGTTTTCCCAGCACCATTTATTGAAGAGACTGTCTTTTTTCCACTGTATATTTTTTCCTATTTTGTTGAAGATCATTTGACCGTAGAGTTGAGGGTCCATATCTGGGCTCTCTACTCTGTTCCACTGGTCTATGTGTCTGTTTTTATGCCAGTTCCATGCTGTCTTGGTGATCACAGCTTTGTAGTAAAGCTTGAAATCAGGTAACGTGATGCCGCCAGTTTTATTTTTGTTTTTCAACATTTCCTTAGCGATTCGGGTTCTCTTCTGATTCCATACAAATTTTAGGATTGTTTGCTCCAGCTCTTTGAAAAATTCCTGTGGAATTTTGATCAGAATGTCATTAAAAGTATAGATTGCTCTAGGCAGTATAGACATTTTAACAATGTTTATTCTTCCGATCCAAGAGCATGGAATGGTCTTCCATCTTTTTGTGTCTTCTTCGATTTCTTTCATGAGTGTTCTGTAGTTCCTTGAGTACAGATCCTTTACCTCTTTGGTTAGGTTTATTCCCAGGTATCATATGGTTCTTGGTGGTCCATATACACTATGGAGTATTATGCCTCCATCAGAAAGGATGAATACCCAACTTTTGTAGCAACATGGACGGGACTGGAAGAGATTATGCTGAGTGAAATAAGTCAAGCAGAGAGTCAATTATCATATGGTTTCACTTATTGTGGAACATAACAAATAACATGGAGGACATGGGGAGATGGAGAGGAGAAGGGAGTTGGAAGGGGAGGTTAACCATGACAGACTATGGACTCTGAAAAACAACCTGAGGGTTTTGAAGGGGCAGGGGGTGAGAGGTTGGGGGAACGAAGTGGTTGGTGTTAGGGAGGGCACGTATTGCATGGAGCACTGGATGTGGTGCAAAAATAATGAATACTTTTACGCTGAAAAGAAATAATTAAAAAAAAAAAAGACAAGCCACAAACTGGGAGAAAATATTGTAAAACACGTATCTGATAAAGGACTTGTTTCCAAAATAGATAAAGAACTCTTAAAATTTAACAATAAAAAAACTAACAACACAAATGAGAAATGGGCAAAGTATCTGAATTAGCACCTCACCAAAGAAGACATACAGATGACAAAAACTTTTGAAAAGGTATTCAACATTATATGTGATTAGAGAATTCCTAATTAAGGCAATGATGAAATAATACTACACCCCATTAGAAGCTAAAATTTTTTAAAAAACTGACAATAGCAAACACTGAGAATACTGGTGAGAATGCAGGGCACAAGGAATTCTCATTCTTTACTATTGGAAATGGAAAGATAGTTTGGAAGACAGTATGGCATTTTCATATAATGCCAAGTATAGTCTTATAATCCATATATTTATAACCTAGATATTTACCTAGGTTTTACCTAGTTGAATTGAAGACTTATGCCCACACAAAACCTGTATGCCTATGTTTATAGCAGTCTCTTCATAATTGCCCCAAACTGAAAGATGCCCTTCAATAGGTGAATGGGTGAATAAACTGGTAAATCTGTACAATGAAATATTTTTTGGCAAAAAACAAAACAATATAAAAACAAAACAAAAAACAAACAAGTAAACAACAACAACAAAGGTGAGCTCACCAAACCACACAAAGGGAGACTGTATGATCCAACTACATTCTGGAAAAGGCCAAACTGTACAGACAGTAAAATAATCAGTATTTGCCAAGGGTTTTAGGATGGGGAGGCACAAGAGATTTTTAGGGCAAAGAACTGTTCTGTGTGATACTGTAAGGTAGAACCATGACTATGGTTTTGTCAAAATCCATGGACCTTTAAAACACAAAGAGTGAACATTAATATATACAATATTTTTTAAAATCACTTAGAAGTTTTGGGGATGCAAGGAACTCAGACTGTGACAAGAGCATCTGACTGTGTTAAAATATATGAATCAATCTCACTGCAGGGATGGAGGAGAAAGGTGCAATATAAGTAACTTTGGTAGCAAGAGGAGTCCATAAGACTAAAGGCACACAACTTTATGTTATGTATTCCAGCTGATGAAGTTTTTCCCACTGGATTATGAGTTAACAATTCTGATACTGCTACCCACATATCCTGGAATTACACAGTTGAGGAAATTGGTGGCAGATGGTGGGAGCCAGATTTTTTGCTACTGGAAGAGGCCTGAATGATCCATGTGGTAATGGAGTAGAGCTGGAGACCTCAGAATGAGCTCATGTTTGACTTACTACAAATACAAATAGTTACATATAAAACACTTATGGGTATGTGTATATACACAGGTTAGTATGCATACATATATTTCTTTGCTACTGCTCAATTCTCCAAAATAAATGGTAACCCATTAGTAACAAGCACATCTAGTGCTCAGAACTTGTTTTCTGATACCACTCCCCCAAAAAAGGAACCAGGGTTCCTTAAAGAAATGACTGGATATTTGACTAGAACAGAAAATAAACACGATGTGCCTGAACCATTTTTGGAGGCAGAAATTAGGGAAATGTTGAAACCTACACACACACACACACACACACACACATACACACACAAGTATTGACAGAGGTATGCCAAAGGTGCATGAGAGTCAACTGAAAGAGCTCCTAATGGCCAAAGCTAGAACAACTTGAGCAACAAAGTTAATGGAGGAGTATTCTATTATAACCCAAGGTATAAAATAAATATCCATGAACCCAAACTGATACATATACATGATCAAATAAACTAGTAAATGTGGGAGAAAAAACAAATCTCCTATGCAGAAGAATCCCAATAATATATGAAGATAATCCACCTTCAAGGAGGGAGAGTATATCTTCTCACTTCTTAGATCTGAGCTGTGCATAGTGATTTTCATCCCAAGAGGGCAGTATGAAAAGAGGGAAAGTAGTAACTTTACAGTGGAGACACATGACAAATGCTACCTCAGCCAGATGATCAGGTAAACATCAACATAAGCATACTAGCAGGTTAGTAAGTACCTTTGATATGAGGTGATAAAAATGGCAATTTACCTCTGATGTCTTCATTTTGGTAACCCATTTTCTCAGTCTCATTATGAGGAAAACATCAGACAAATTCCAATAATGGGTATCATATGAAATACCTGCCCATTATGCCTCATAACTGTCAAAATCATCAAGAACAAGAAAAGTCTGAAAAACTACCACAGCTAAAAGACATGACAACTAATGTAATGTGCTATCCTGAATGGTATCCTAGAACAGAAAAAGAATACTTGGTATAAACTAAGGAAATATCAATAAAGTATAGACATTGCTTAATAACAATGTGCAATCATGGTCCATTGATTATAACAAATGTACCATTCTAATGCAAGATGTTAATAATAGGGAACACTTGGCATAGAACATCTGGAAATATTCTTATTATCTTCTCAATTTTTCTGTAAATCTAAAACTTTTCTAAGAGTCTATTTGAAATTCCACTGGGGATATTTAATAAAAACCCAACTGGGCAGCTATTGTCCTGGGCCTTCTCTTCATTCACATCCCGGAAATTCCCTCTGCCTACTTCCTTTCTTGGATTCCCAGTCTCCTGGATCAAGTACTTCCTCTTTCTTAGTTTTCTCCCTCATCTTCTTTTAATTAACATATAATGTATTATTTGCTTCAGGGTTACAGGTCTGTGATTCATCAGTCTTACACAACTCACAGCACTCACCATAGCACATACCCTCCCCAGTGTTCATAACCCAGCGACTCCATCCCTCCACCCCCTCCACTCCAGCAACCCCAATTTGTTCCCTGAGACTAAGAGTCTCTTATGGTTTGTCTCCCTCTCTGGTTTTGTCTTGTTTCATTTTTTTCCTCTCTTCCCTTATGATCTTCTGCCTTGTTTCTCAAATTCCACATATCAGTGTGACCATGTGATAATTGTCTTTCTCTGATTGTCTTATTTCATTTAGCTAGTTCCATCCACATCATTACAAATGGCAAGATTTCATTTTTTGATGGCTGCATAATATTCCATTATATATTCCTGTGTGTGTGTGTGTGTGTGTGTGTTGTGTGTGTGTGTGTGTGTGTGTGTGTGTGTGGTGTGTGTGCTGCTTCTTCTTTATCCATCCATTCATCTGTTGATGGACATCTAGGTTATTTCCATAGTTTGGCTATTGTGGACATTGCTGCTTATAAACATTGGGGTGTATGGGCCCCTTCAGAACACTACATCTGTATCTTAAGGTAAATACCCAGTAGTACAATTGCTGGGTTGTAGGGTAGCTCTATTTTCAACTTTTTGAGAAATGTCCATACTGTTTTCCAGAGTGGATGCACCAGCTTTCATTCCCACCAAAAGTGTAGCAGGGCTCCCCTTTCTCCACATCCCAGCCAACATCTGTCATTTCCTGACTTGATAATTTTAGCCATTCTGACTGGTGTGAGGTGGTATTTCGTTGAGGTTCTAATTTGTATTTCCCTAATGCCGAGTGATGTGGAGCACTTTTTCATGTGTTTGTTGGCTGTTTGGATGTCTTCTTTGCAGAAATGTCTGTTCATGTCCTCTGCCCATTTCTTGATTGGATTATTTGTTCTTTGGGTGTTGAGTTTGCTAAGCTCTTTATAGATTTTGGATTCTAGCCCTTTATCTGATATGTCGTTTGCAAATATCTTCTCCCATTCTGTCAGTTGTCTTTTGGTCTTGTTAACTGTTTCCTTTGCTGTGCAAAAGCTTTTGATCTTGATGAAATCCCAATAGTTAATTTTTGCTCTTGCTTCCCTTGCCTTTGGTGATGTTCCTAGGAAGAAGTTGCTGTGGCTGAGGTCATAGGTAGGCAGAGAGGCAGGCAGAGAGAGAAGGGGAATGCAGGCTCCCTGCTGAGCAGAGAGCCCAATGCGGGGCTTGATCCCAGGACCCTGAGATCATGACCTGAGCTGAAGGCAGAGGCTTTAACCCACTGAGCCACCCAGGTACCCAAACTCATGGATCCTTAATCACTATGTTATTAGAAAGTAACTAGAAGGTAATTAGAAGTGCCAGCTCCTTCTGATCATGTAATTACATGATACAGCCCTTAACATTGTTGCTGAGGAGCTCTGTTTTCATTGAACCAAATTCTGTGAACTCTCCATGGCTTTCTAAAAGTACAGAAGAAAGGGGTGACATTCAGGAATTTAGCAAAGTGCTGTTTACAGAGTAGAGTGGAAGGTCATCATGTGTCAAGACTGAGAGGCTAGCCACAGCAATTTCATGATTGTTGGCTTTATACAGGCATTTTCCAAATAACTCCTCAAGCCCTACTGGGAACATTTTTAGAGGTATCCCCATGTGACAGAAAAGCATTCCTCATTGGAGTTGTGACTTGTGGATAGTTTTAATGTATGCTTAAAAGAAATTCTTAGGAGAATTTTTAAGGGGAAAGTAGGAAAATGTTAATACCTCTTTTAATGTATTTAAATTTGAGTTATCAGTCAAATGGAAACAAGATTTGAGAACCACTA
Source organism: Enhydra lutris kenyoni (assembly GCF_002288905.1). Classification (NCBI taxonomy): domain Eukaryota; kingdom Metazoa; phylum Chordata; class Mammalia; order Carnivora; family Mustelidae; genus Enhydra; species Enhydra lutris. The sequence goes on from NW_019154124.1 coordinate 885,555, forward strand.
TCAGTGGTGGACAGATCATAAGATCTTTGAGTTAGGAGCTCTAGGTTCAAGACCAACCATTATTTGCTATCTAATGTCAAATAATTAAGTTGTAGCCCTTTCTTGGATGAGTTGCCAGGCAAACATTTGCCTTGCAGAATCTCTAGAATCAATAGGAAGAAAAGGTTCCTCTAACTGAAACTTTTTATGCTCATATTTCTGAAAAAAAAAAGGATACTTTCCATCTGAAATATTTCCTTCTTTGTTACCACCAATGCTAACAGAGTTTTCAAATTTTAGGGAGGCCTGAGTCAAAGCTAGGTCTGCTGAGGCTATAGAAGCATATAGCCTCATATAGAAGCACAGGGGCCTCTGCCTACCGGAATGGACTAAGATCTACAAATTAAGGAAGAAGATCTTTGGGTTAAGCCATAAATCAAAGGGCATAATGATTGTGTATAGGTTGTGACACCACAACCCATAGGCTGGGCCCATGGTAGATATTTTCCATGAGGTCTATCAGTCCTTAAAGGAATAGTGGTGATTACCACCACCATTTACTGGGCTGCCATATGAGAACTTTTAGCTTCAGATCCAGTCCCTTCCATTCTGAGTTTCATTCTCTGAAACCCTGGTAGATGTTGACCATCCACTGAAATTGAAGAGCAGAGACAGAATAAAAGTCATTTGGATATGGCATATGTAGAACTCTTCACAGGGAGAACTAAAGAAGCATGAAGCATGAAATATTTCCAGTTAAGTATATCCAAAAGATTCTATTTTGAATATGAGACTATTTGTGTGAATTAACATGTTAATGTTTATATGCCATCTTAACAACCCTGCCAACCTCATTTCCAAGCTATAACCACAGAAGCAAGATTTAGGATGCATAGACTGAAGTCAAAAATATGAAATATGGGGGCTCCTGGGTGACTCAGTGGGTTAAGCCTCTGCCTTTGGCTCAGGTCATGATCTCAGGGTCCTGGGATCGAGTCCGTATTAGGCTCTCTGCTCAGCAGGGAGCCTGCTTCCCCCTCTCTCTCTGCCTGCTGCTCTGCCTACTTCTGATCTCTCTCTGTCAAATAAATAAGATCTTTTTAAAAAATATGAAATATGACATACTAACTTAAGAATTTTTTTTTTATAGTTCTCATTTATTTAGTATTGTCTTGGTTGATATATTGTATCCTGAAGGTTTTTTTGTTTTGTTTTGTTTTTAACTTGGGTACAAAATTAATGCTCTTTGCTCACGGTATGGTTCACCTAGGCTTTTAGTAATGCAGAGTGGAAAATGATCATTCAACACTTGCTGTAAAGTGGCTAGGGCAAACAGTATGAAATGACTCTAGAGGCAATTTTACTCTAAAGATCCTATTGAATAAACAAACTGCCAAGATCAATTAAGTCAATATGTAATAGACAATGTCAAGCTGTTTATAGTTTGTTGAAGTTAAAGTCTAGGAACCTATTTGCACCAAATAAAATTTTTACACGTTTGTCCATTGCTTAGTTTACTTTGATCTATAGAGACGCAAATTATGTTTCATGTTGCTATAGTCCCTTTTAAAATTCAATGTACATATAAATGTAATAATATGATATCCACTGTTTCTAATGTTATTTTATACTGTTCTAATTGAAGTGATATCACTCCATCTCATTTTCACTATTAACATTCCTCCAGAAGATATTTTAATTTTAAAATGCTTCACCTGTATATTACATATGTATGTAATATACATAATATTATATAATATATATATTATATAACATATAATATATAATATGTAATATATGTAATATTCCATTCTATACTAAATGTTTCAGTAATTCTCTCATATAACAGAAAATGAAGTACTGTCCTTCTTTAATAGACTGAGAAAGTATATAAATACTTATTTTGAGGCTGCTAGAATAATTTTTAATTATTTTTAATTTGTCATGATTTGAATCATAGTAGATTTAAATATTTAAATTCAAGTGTGAAATGAGCATTAACTCAAAACCACTGTACATCTGTAGGAATAAAATACTCACAAGTTAAATTTTTCCTTTATTTTTGCTCAGATTTTTTAAATTGAAAAAAAAAAATCCTAGCCTTATTCACAGAAAAAATACCTACATGCATCATGCTTTCTTTATGGCAATTCTATAATTAACATATTTTACTATGAGTTCTGGGTGCATTTTATTCTTTAACTGACTTTAAATAAAACTGTCACGAATATCCATATTAACTCAATTTACAGTCAATTCAGATGTTTCCCACTATTTTCCAGATATTTAATTTCAATTACAGACTCCTTGTATTTTAGGGGTTTTCTACACCATAGTTTGTAGCGGACAGATCATTTAACACCAACAACAGAATGCTGCATCCTAGAATCAAACACTACTAGTTTTATTAACTGCTGGTACTCAATACTCTTCATAACCCTTTAGTTCTCTTCTTGTATGACCAAGGCCAGGAACCCTGGGAGGGAGTTACACTTCTGAGACTCCCTTGCCAACGGGGTATTGAATTTGTTCAAGATTCCACCAATGAGATACACTTTCATGCTCTACTCTGTGACCATATGTGGAGGTATGGATTTCCCAAGCATGAGTTTTTGTAGCAATTTCTGTATTCTACTACCATTCACCATTCTGGATGCCATGAAGGAGCTCTGAAACCTGTAGCAGATTTCTGCAGATAGTTGGAGGTGGTGAGCAAGGTCAGTGCACTCTGACCTAGTGGAGGTAGTTAGTTTCCTATCCATTTATACTGTTTGCAGCATATGGACTGCCCATTATTATAAAAAATAAATGCCAGTAAGTGAATCCCATTTAGTTCAATGGGTGAGAAAAAGGCTTAGATATCCTCCTACTTCTGTTAGTTCCCATATTTCCACTGAGTAGGTCAATCTCATCCCCTCCTTCAATCCATCTGGCAGCATTTTTCACTTAATAAGCAAGTCACTTAATCTGAAGATGATTCCCACCACCTAATCTGGGATTTGTGACTATCAAATGATTTTTCGTATGTGAAAGGGGCCAGCACAGAGCAAATCCAAAGCAAGACAAAACTGCTCAGGAAACCTAAGGAGGTAAGTTAATTTAGTTAGCCTAAGTAATGAATGCTGGGTTTTATAGGGAATTCCACTACCTTGAGGAACTAGGAAATCCAGATCTGGCTCTTGTCACTACTTACCACGCAGAAGGCAAAACATTAAAATAGTTTTAGCTTCTAGAACTAAAATGTCAATTTTTTACTTGCAACTAACTTTGGCATGCAACACTGTTCACTTCATTCTTTTTTTTATGTTGTACCATGTTATTAAAAAATATTGGACTAAGAGAAAGTACATTCCACCCTATCTCTCCAACTGAATGCACCCATAAAACTTGTACAGAATGTCTGGAGCAGCTATTTGAAGATTCTGAAGGTAGAAAATAGCAGGCAGAAGGGGAAGACCAGAATTTGAAACAATACAAAACCAGTTGTGAGTTTACAATTTTTTTGTTTTCCAGGATCCCCCAGTCTGGACTCAACACAGCCTGAAACCCAGAAGTAGATGTTGACACAGAGAGAGCTACAGGAAAAGTCCTCCAGTTCTAGTCTAAGACATGAGAAATGGAGGTCTGAGAGCTCAGAAGGAGCAGGACCAATTTTCTGGTTCTCTCACATCCCATCTCCATGGCATTGGCAGTCACACCTGCAGGTGTCTTAAATTCTGAGGGAAGAGGATGTTAACTCTCAAATGAGAAGACCCATAGCTTTGAGAGAGTGGGGTGAATTCCCATTGTTGTTGTTTTTTTTTTCCTGTCCTCCTACCTCTTAGCTAAAATAAAGGTATAGCTATGGAAAGTGTGCAGCAGAACAGGGAGGATTAAAACCCTAAATTTCTGTCTAGAGGACTGAAAAAGGAAGGCACAATAAACCAAAATGTAACAGATAGGTCATGGAGGTGGAGGAGCTTGGGTAAGTGACCCCTGTAAATTTATGAACTCCTGGGTTCACTCCACCCTGCACATATATGAATCTGATCTAAAATAGCCTACCAACAGTTGTTCAGTTAAGAACTGAAAGAAGAGCTAGGCCCCTGCCCATGTCCCAGACTGGCCACTGGGTGGCACACATTTGAGACAGATCTAAATAGCTTTGCAAAGGCTTTAAGAATGGAACTAACATTGATACCACCACCCACAGGAGACTACTTGGATCTTGCAATATGAATCCAACTGATCAACTGACTAATAAAATATAAACATTCTCAATAGAACTTAAGCAAGACTCAGAGTTTCATAATATAATTTTCAAAATGTTCATGATATTACAATCCAAAATCATTCAGCATGTGAAGAAACAAGATCTTAACTCACATGGGAAAAGACAACAACAGATGCCAGCACTGAGATGACACAGGTGTTGGAACTATCTAACAGAGACTTTAATGCATATATTATAAAAATGTTCTGGAAAGTAAGGGCAAATACTCCTAAAATGAATGGAAAGATAGAAAATGTCAGAAAATACATAGAAAATAAAAAGAAAAACCAAACGGAAATTTTAGAACTAAATATACAATAAAATTTTTGAAATTCACTGGATGAACTCAGTAGTCAAATGGAGGTGACAGAGGAAAGGGATAATGAACTTGAAGATAAAACAAAAAAATTCTCCAGATTGATCAACAAAGAGAAAAAAACGAGAAGAAAAGTTTTGCAGAGCCTCAGGGATCTGAATGTTGATACCAAAAGTTCTAACATTTATGTCACTAAAGAAACAGAAAGAGAGGAGAAGATGCAGTACAAAAAAAGCATCTGAAGATAATGTATTTGAAGAAAATTTTCCATATTTGGTGAAAGACATAAATGTAGAGATTCAAGAAGCTGAGAAAACTACAAACAGGATAAACAAACAAACAAAAAAATCCACACCCAGGTACTACATAACCAAGTTTTTGTAAATTAAAGCCAGAAAAAATGTCTTGAAAATAGGCAGGGACAAACAGTGTGTCATATACAGAGTAACAGTAATTTTAATAGTTGGATTTCTCATAAAAAAACATGGAGAAACCACACACACACACAAAAAAACTGGCCCAACAATTCTTAAGTGCTGAAAGAAAAGAACTGTCAATCCAGAATTCTACATGCAGCAAAAATATCTTCCAGGAATGGAAATGAAGTAAGACGTTTTCTGCTGAGAGAAAACTAAAAGAATTATTTTCTAGCAAACCTGCACTTAAAGAATTGGTACAGGAAGTTCTTCAGATAGAAAGAAAATAATACCAGAAGGAAACTTGGAGCTACACGAATGAAAGAAGAGCAACAGAAAAAAAAAGAGCAACAGTTCGTATCTGGGTAATTTTAATTATTTCTCTTCTCTTGAGTTCATTCAAATATGTTTGATGGTTGAGAGCAAAAATTATAATATACATCTCTCTCAAGTTATGATGGAGTTATAGCCTGATAAACCCATAAGTTGAAAATATCATAAGTCAAAAATGCATTTAATCCACTAACTTACTAAACATCATTGCTTAGCTTAGCTTACCCTGCTCATATTCAGAACACTTACATTAGTCTACAGTTGTGCAAAATCACCTAACACAATGCCTGTTTTATAATGAACTACTGGATATGTATGTAATTTATTGAATATTATACTGAAAGTGAAAAACAGAATGTTTTATCACAATGGAATGGTTGTAAGTTTATTGGTTGTTTACCCTTGTGATTGCATGGCTGACACAGGTGTGACTTGCTATCACTACTCAGAATTATGAGAGAGTATTGTATCACATATCACTAGCTGTAAAAAGATCAAAATTCAAAATGGTAAGTACGGTTTCTACTGAATACATACTACTTCCACACTGTCATAAAGTAAAAAAAACTGCATGTTGAGCCATTGTAAGTGATGGGCCATTTATACTGTCTGATGGAATTTTCAATATATTTAGATATAATGCAAACAACAACTACAATATAAAGAGAGGAGAGTAAAACACATAATATTGTATTTTTTCTACCTTCTACTTAATGTGATAAAATACTGATTTTAAGTAGACTGTGAAAAGTTAAGTATGTATGTTATAACCCTTAAATAGCCAATAAAAACATTCTATACAAAGAGACATAGTAGAATTTATAATAGGTAGAATTTAACACCAAAAAAATTCACATAACCCTAAAGAAATAGAAAGGAAGAAATGTAATAAAAAGATAACAAATAGAAAATAAATAATAAAATGGCAAAAATATCACCATTATATTAAATGTCAATGGTCTATGCACACAAATTAAAAGACAGAGATTGTCAAAGTGGATAAAAATATGTGACTCAATACTATATGCTGTCTATAAGAAACTTCAAATATATAGGTAACTTAATAGTAAAAATATGGGGAAAATATATATATATCATGCAAACAGTCCTAACTTCAAAGGGAAGATGTGTTTCTAGTGAACAATAGCCCTCAAAGAGCCTGGGGAATAAGATAGAAATGGCAGGAGCTCCAGAGGATGAATGGTTAGTGAGGGTCATGGTAGAAGCTGAGATCTCATAAAACTATGATCCATCACCTAATGCTATAATTATGTGGCCATGTGAAGCTGGAAGCTGGCTGAAATAGATGGTTTAGCCATGGCCTGCAGAGATTAAACCAATTTGGATTTCTTCACACCATCTCATCTTTCCAAAAGGCTTCCCCCTAGAAAATAAAACATTTCTCCCCCCAAGATCTGAAAACCAGTATATCCCTGGGAAGGGGCAGGGGGCGGGGGTGAGAGAAGATGCTATTGCACCCAGTTCCCTTCACTCCTGCCATCCTGAGCCTATCAGGCTTTTTTTGTTTGTCCAAGGCATTTCATTTTAATATGCTTTCCCACGGCAGAGGCTGTCCTGCCTCTTTCCTAAATTTATTGTTGCCATGCTCTGACTCCATTCTCTTCCGTATTTTTGAACCTCATATTTACACCTCTAACTTCAAAGGAGAAAGGCCTCTCTGTATTAGTGAGATAACACAGGACCCTCTTAGATTCTTTCCATCTTCCTCCCCAAAATGTCTTAACCTAGGTCTTTCCTCATTCAAGATGCTAGGTATTATAGGCATCTTAAGTAGTTCAGAGCAGAGTATTAATGTGGTAACTGGGGTAACCTTCTACTCTCAGAGGGCAACTATTCCTGAAAACATCAGGAAAAAAAACACAAAACAAACTTCCTGGGGAGAAGGAGAAAATCCTCAGTAAGATCATTCCCATTTCTGACATTCTTCACAAGGTCAAAAAGTCTGGAACACAGTTTAGGTTTAATGGGGGTAAAAGAATGAATGGCTAAAAAAAAAAACACAAAACAAAACAAACAAACAAACAAAAAACCCATCATACTTAAGAAATACTTTTGCTAGAGATCTTTTGCTAGAGATCTGACCTGTTAGGATTTCTTAAGATTTGAGCTTCAATAAACTTTTGTCAGAGATGTTGGTAGAAATCATAGAGACGAAAAAACTTACATCAAAACAAATTAACCAACTAACAAGGAACAGCATTAGCATGGACACTTGCTTTTTCTAATAACAGTTTTGTGAAAAGCATTGGTTATTCAGACATGGAAAGTAAAGTAAACTACCTTCCCTTTTTAGCCATTTGTACTGACATTACCCTGATTGGAGCCTCTAGGCATTAAGATCCTGGCCTGAACTTTTACGATTATAGGGCTGGATGTTTGGAAGGGAGCAAGGGAGAAGGTCATGAGCTGTACACATAGTCTCAAAATTAATCTTCTTAAAAACTCATTAATTCCTTGCTCAACTCCCACTGGCTTCTCACTGAACTCTGAAGAATGCCTATATTCTTTAAACTGGCTTTCCCCCAAAGCAAACTGGTTTCGCTGTCCTTTGAGGAAGTCATGCTTGTCTGGAACTTTGTTCTCTGTTTCCCCTCTCTTCCCGCAGCATGGAGAATTTGGTTTTCCTTTGCGTTTCCTCAAATCTTATCCATTCTGCTTCTTTGAAAAGTTGATCTCCTCTACACTGAATCACAATATTTTTTTCTTGTTTTTTTTTTAATAGCACTTGTGTATACCTGCCAAAATAGGAGACACAGACAGTCTAAGGTTAATTACCTATTGTCTGTGTATATCTTGGGTCTGCAAGTGGATTTTAAATCCTTAGAACCCATGAGCTCTGGCTTACATTTTTTTTCCTATTACCAAGTCAAAATAGTTGAAATTTATCTTAACAAAGTTCAAAAGCAAATATGAGCTTATTTGTGAATATTTCTCTAGCCTGTAAATCATAGTGTTGTTTTGAATATGCACATTGATGATACTGGCATGCTTCTACCTTGATCAAAATGTGTGCTCTGTATGCAGAGTAAAAGCAGTGATTTTCTTATTTTAACATGGAAAGTTGACACTATGGCCATGTCATGGCTACTATGTGTGATTAAGTGGAAAACTACAAGTATAGATAAAGAATTTTGGTGAATTGATTTTTTATTATGAACAGATGCTAATCCTCTCTTGATAATTGCCAACAAAATTTTGCATAATCTTATAGACACTTTAGGTAGCAGATAATATGCTGAATAATTTGCTGCCTAACTTCCATCAGATTTATAGTGCTACCCTAAGATGTCTACTGGTTGCACTTAAATCCAGTTTTTTTGTTTCTTTGTTTCAGGGAAACATTGGTAAGAATGAGCTTTTAATAAAAGTGGATGCTTTAAAATGACACTACAGACAAAGGGCTGATATCCAAGATCTACAAAGAACTTCTCAAACTCAACACCCAAAAAACAAATATTCAAGTCAAAAAATGGGCAGAAGACAGAACAGTCACTTCTCCAAAGAAGACATACAAATGGCTAATAGACACTTGAAAAAATGTTCATCATCATTAGCTGTCAGGGAAATTCAAATCAAAATCACATTGAGATACCACCTTACACCAGTTAGAATGGTGAAAATTGAGAAGGCAAGAAACAGCAAATGTGGGAAAGGTTGTGGAGAAAGGGGAACCCTCTTACACTGTTGGTGGGAATGCAAGCTGGTGTAGTCACTCTGAAAAACAGTATAGAGATTCCTCAAAAAATTAAAAATAGAGCTACCCTATGATCCAGCAATTGCACTACTGGGTATTTATCCCAAAGATAGAGATGTAGTGAAAAGAATGGCCATATGCACCCCAATGTTCATAGCAGCAATGTCCACAATAGCCAAAATGTGGAAAGAGCCAAGATATCCTTCAACAGAGAGTGGATAAAGAAGATATGGTCCATATACACAAAAGAATATTATTCAGCCATCAAAATGTATGAATACACAGCTTTTGCATCAACAAGGATGGGACCGGAGGAGATTATGCTAAGTGAAATAAGTCAACCAGAAAAAGTCAATTATCAAATGGTTTAACTTATTTGTGGAACATAAAGAATAGCATGGAGGACATTGGGGGAAGGAAGGGAAAAATGAAGGAGGGGAGGGATTCAGAGTGGGAGACAAACCATGAGACTGTGGACTCCAAGAAACAGAGGGTTTTAGAAGGGGGGAAGTGGGGGAATGGGTGAGCCTGGTGATGGATATTAAGGAGGGCACAGATTGTATGGAGCACTAGGTGTTGTACACAAACAATTTGAATCACAGAACACTACATCAAAAACTAATGATGTACTGTATGGTGACTAACATAACAATAAAAAATAAATAAATAAAATCAGGGGGGAAAGTGGATGCTTTAATTAAAATGCTAATTACAAATTATTAGACATTATAGAAACATGTAAGGAGTAAAAAGCATCCTTCTCCTCAACCTTTGCCCCAGAGATAACCACTATGAAGAGTTTAGTACAGGAAATGGCAAACTACACCCTGTCACCTGTTTTTGTAAATAAGCTTTACTGGAACACAGCCATACCTATTCAATTCTATTTTCTAGGGCTGCTTTTGCAGTACAATGGTGAAACTAAGTAGTTGTGAAAGATGCTATATGGCAAAGTCTAAAATATTTACTGTCTGGCTCTTTAAAGAAAAACTTTGTCAACTCCTAATTTAATGTGGCTCATACAGTTCTAGATTTTCTATATATGTGCAAATATACATATGCTTTTTAAAAATCTTACTGATGTGTTACATGCGTACTAAAATTTCCAGAAATGATTGGGCAACTTGGTGAATTTTCAGAAAGTGACTATCCTCAAATAACCAGCACTCAGTTCAAGAAATAGAGTATTACCAGCACTTCAGAAGTCTCCCTAATGCTTCTTTCTTGTCACTACAATCTTTCAAAGGTAACTTTATATTTATTTCTAATTCTGTAAGTTAACTTTGTCTGATTTTGAACTTACCTAAAGTGGAATATAGGGGCACCTGTGTAGCTCAGGTGGTTAAGCATCTGCCTTCGGCTTGGGTCATACCCAGCTTCCTGGGATTGAGCCTCACCTCAGGTTCCCCACTCAGTGGAGAGCCTCCTTCTCTCTCTCCTCCCTTATCATGTTCTCTGTCACTATCTCTCTCTCTCTCTCTTTCAAATAAATAAATAATCTAAAAAAATAAAGTGGAATATACATTATACATTACGTGTTTTGGAACTGGCTTCTTTTGCTTAACATAATGTTTTAAGGACCATCCATATTTTTGCATATGGTAGCATTGTTCATTCCCATCACCTATAGCATTTCATTAAGTAAATATGCCACACTTATTTGTTGCATTTTCAATTCCAGATTATTTTAAACAATGATGAAATGAACAGTTTAACATGTCTTTTGGTGAATATATGCTGGCATTTCTCACACATGTGTTCTGGAATTGTTAAATAATGTAATTCTGTAACAACCTTCTATGCCAAGCCTGTGTGCCAAGCCACATAGAATTGCCTTATTTTGTCATTGTTACAGTATTTTGTATAGTATAGTTTTTTTTATTTTGTATACTATAGTATTTTGTATAGTATAGTTATTTTGTCATTGTTATAGTATTTAACTGTATGATATTTTATACCATATTTCCCTCTTGTTGGTCATTCGGTCATGTGGCAGAGACTGCTAGTTGTTTCCTTAAATCCATTCTCCTTTCTTTGTATTCTCCCTTTTCCTCCACATTTTTAGCTAGGTAATTGACTTCTCAGAATAAAGACTGTATTGTCCAGTCCCTCTTCCAGCTGAATATAGCCGTGTGATTAAGTACTGGATAATATAGTATAGGTAGAGCATTAAAGAGCAGATTTTAGGACCTTTTCTAGGAGACAGAATAACTATACCCTCCACTTTTCTACCTCCCTTCCTCCATGCTGCTGCGTATAACCTCATGTTGCCATCTTGTATCTTGAGGTTTAGAGCCACAAAATATAAGGAATCTGGTCCCTGATATGACCAAGTGCTAGACTTACCCTGGGCTGTCTACTCAGGCTTTTACATGAGAAAGGAATGAATACCCATCTTATTTGAGCTAGATTTGTTTTTCTGCCACTTATAACTGAAATGAATTACAACAAATGCAAGTTAGTTTCCAATTTTTGTTATTACACATCATATGCCAGTAAACATCTTTCAATATATCTTTATATTTTTATGTGTCTATTATGTAGGAAAAAAAGTACTACAGGTGGAATTGCTAGGTTAAAAATCAAGAACATTTTAAAGTGTAGACACTGCCAAATGTTCTTCCACGATGTTGTACCAACTACAGTACCACTTACATTATGAGTGATATTTCCTCATTGTCAACTTGCCAAACTTCTGGTATTATAGAATCAAAACAAAGCAAAAAAAAAAAAATTATATACTTGGATTCTCTTCTCTTTTTTCTTTTTATTTTCTGTGTATGTATTAATGATTTTTGATTTATGGTTACACTAGGTTCATATATAACATCGTATGCATATTGCAGTCTACGTTAAGTTGATGGCCACTTTAGTTTGAACGCATTTTAAAAGCACTAAATTTTTAATCCCCAACCATGTTTTATGTATATGATGTCATACTTTACATCCTTTTATTTTGTGAATCACTTGACTGATTTTTATATATAGAATTGATTTTACTGCTTTGTGCTGTAACGTCCATACTGGTTTTATAAGCTATTCATTTCCCACTTTATTATGTTTGCACTTACCTGTGAAATTTTTTCTTTCATAATTTTCTTACTCCTGATTATGGCCTTTTCTTTCCACTCAAAAGAATTCTCTTTAACATTTCTTAAAAGGCTAGTTTAGTGTTAGTGAACTCCTTTAACTTTTGCTTGTCTGAAAACTCTTTATCTCTAATTCTATTCTGAATAATTATGCTAGGTAGAGTATTTTTGGTTACAGGTTTTTTCCTTTAGTACTTTGAAATATCATTCCACTTACTTCTGGTCTGCAATGTTTCGGCTGAAAAATCAACTGAGAGCCTTATAAGGTTTTCCTTTTATGTAACTATTTTCTTTTCTCTTGATGCTTTTAAAATTCTCTTTTTATTACTACATTTTTGCTATTTCATTTACTAGTTGTTTTAATGTGGACATCCGTGGGTTGATTTTGTTAGGGGCTTTCTGTCTTTCCTGGATCTATATGTCTGTTTCTGTTCCCAGCCTAGGGAAATATTCAGCTATTGTTTCTTCAAAGAAATTTTCTGCCCCCTTGTCTCTCTCTTCTCATTCTGGGTTCCCTATAAAGAGAATATTATTATACTTAATGTTGTTGTTGAGTTCCCTTAACCTATTCTCATTTTTTATTATTCTTTTTTCTTTTGCTCTTGAATATGGTTGCTTTTCATTACTGTCTTCCAGCTCACTGATCCATTCTTCCACCTCTCTAATCTTCTATCAATTCCCTCTAGGTTTTTTTTTCCCTCTAGTGTATTTTTTTTTCAGTTTCTTTTTTTTTAATTTTATTTTTTATAAACATATAATATATTTTTATCCCCAGGGGTACAGGTCTGTGAATCGCCAGGTTTACACACTTCACAGCACTCACCATAGCACATACCCTCCCCAATGTCCATAATCCCACCCCCCCAACCTCCCTCCCCCCATTAACCCTGTTTGTTTTGTGAGATTAAGAGTCACTTATGGTTTGTCTCCCTCCCAATCCCATCTTGTTTCATTTACTCTTCTCCTACCCCCTTAACCCCCCATGTTTCATCTCCTCTCCCTCATATCAGAAAGATCATATGATATTTGTCTTTCTCCCACTGACTTATTTCGCTAAGCATGATACCCTCTTGTTCCATCCACGTCGTCGCAAATGGCAAGATTTCATTTCTTTTGATGGCTGCATAGTATTCCATTGTGTATATATACCACATCTTCTTTATCCATTCGTCTGTTGATGGACATCTAGGTTCTTTCCATAGTTTGGCTATTGTAGACATTGCTGCTATAAACATTCGGGTGCACGTGCCCCTTCGGATCACTACGTTTGTATCTTTAGGGTAAATACCCAGCAGTGCAATTGCTGGGTCATAGGGTAGTTCTATTTTCAACATTTTGAGGAACCTCCATGCTGTTTTCCAGAGTGGTTGCACCAGCTTGCATTCCCACCAACAGTGTAGGAGGGTTCCCCTTTCTCCGCATCCTCGCCAGCATCTGTCATTTCCTGACCTGTTAATTTTAGCCATTCTGACTGGTGTGAGGTGGTATCTCATTGTGGTTTTGATTTGTATTTCCCTGATGCCGAGTGATGTGGAGCACTTTTTCATGTGTCTGTTGGCCATCTGGATGTCTTCTTTGCAGAAATGTCTGTTCATGTCCTCTGCCCATTTCTTGATTGGATTATTTGTTCTTTGGGTGTTGAGTTTGCTAAGTTCTTTATAGATTTTGGACACTAGCCCTTTATCTGATATGTCGTTTGCAAATATCTTCTCCCATTCTGTCAGTTGTCTTTTGGTTTTGTTAACCGTTTCCTTTGCTGTGCAAAAGCTTTTGATCTTGATGAAATCCCAATAGTTCATTTTTGCCCTTGCTTCCCTTGCCTTTGGCGATGTTCCTAGGAAGATGTTGCTGCGGCTGAGGTCGAAGAGGTTGCTGCCTGTGTTCTCCTCAAGGATTTTGATGGATTCCTTTCTCACATTGAGATCCTTCATCCATTTTGAGTCTATTTTCGTGTGTGGTGTAAGGAAATGGTCCAATTTCATTTTTCTGCAAGTGGCTGTCCACTTTTCCCAACACCATTTGTTGAAGAGGCTGTCTTTTTTCCATTGGATATTCTTTCCTGCTTTGTCGAAGATGAGTTGACCATAGAGTTGAGGGTCTATTTCTGGGCTCTCTATTCTGTTCCATTGATCTATGTGTCTGTTTTTGTGCCAGTACCATGCTGTCTTGATGATGACAGCTTTGTAATAGAGCTTGAAGTCCGGAATTGTGATGCCACCAACTTTGGCTTTCTTTTTCAATATTCCTTTGGCTATTCGAGGTCTTTTCTGGTTCCATATAAATTTTAGGATTATTTGTTCCATTTCTTTGAAAAAAATGGATGATACTTTGATAGGAATTGCATTAAATGTGTAGATTGCTTTAGGTAGCATAGACATTTTCACAATATTTGTTCTTCCAATCCAGGAGCATGGAATATTTTTCCATTTCTTTGTGTCTTCCTCAATTTCTTTCATGAGTACTTTATAGTTTTCTGTGTATAGATTCTTAGTCTCTTTGGTTAGATTTATTCTTCGGTATCTTATAGTTTTGGGTGCAATTGTAAATGGGATGGACTCCTTAATTTCTCTTTCTTCTGTCTTGTTGTTGGTGTAGAGAAATGCAACTGATTTCTGTGCATTGATTTTATATCCTGACACTTTACTGAATTCCTGGACAAGTTCTAGCAGTTTTGGAGTGGAGTCTTTTGGGTTTTCCACATATAGTATCATATCATCTGCGAAGAGTGATAGTTTGACTTCTTCTTTGCCGATTTGGATGCCTTTAATTTCCTTTTGTTGTCTGATTGCTGAGGCTAGGACTTCTAGTACTATGTTGAATAGCAGTGGTGATAACGGACATCCCTGCCGTGTTCCTGACCTTAGCGGAAAAGCTTTCAGTTTTTCTCCATTGAGAATGATATTTGCGGTGGGTTTTTCATAGATGGCTTTGATAATATTGAGGTATGTGCCCTCTATCCCTACACTTTGAAGAGTTTTGATCAGGAAGGGATGCTGTACTTTGTCAAATGCTTTTTCAGCATCTATGGAGAGTATCATATGGTTCTTGTTCTTTCTTTTATTAATGTGTTGTATCACATTGATTGATTTGCGGATGTTGAACCAACCTTGCAGCCCTGGAATAAATCCCACTTGGTCGTGGTGAATAATCCTTTTAATGTACTGTTGAATCCTATTGGCTAGTATTTTGGCGAGAATTTTCGCATCTGTGTTCATCAAGGATATTGGTCTGTAGTTCTCTTTTTTGATGGGATCCTTGTCTGGTTTTGGGATCAAGGTGATGCTGGCCTCATAAAATGAGTTTGGAAGTTTTCCTTCCATTTCTATTTTTTGGAACAGTTTCAGGAGAATAGGAATTAGTTCTTCTTTAAATGTTTGGTAGAATGCCCCTGGGAAGCCGTCTGGCCCTGGGCTTCTGTTTGTTTGGAGATTTTTGATGACTGTTTCAATCTCCTTACTGGTTATG
This sequence comes from Enhydra lutris kenyoni, assembly GCF_002288905.1. Lineage (NCBI taxonomy): Eukaryota > Metazoa > Chordata > Mammalia > Carnivora > Mustelidae > Enhydra > Enhydra lutris. The sequence goes on from NW_019154124.1 coordinate 901,120, forward strand.
GGTCTGTTGAGGCTTTCTATTTCTTCCTGGTTCAGTTGTGGTAGTTTATATGTCTCTAGGAATGCATCCATTTCTTCCAGATTGTCAAATTTGTTGGCGTAGAGTTGCTCATAGTATGTTCTTATAATTGTCTGTATTTCTTTGGTGTTAGTTGTGATCTCTCCTCTTTCATTCATGATTTTATTTATTTGGGTCCTTTCTCTTTTCTTTTTGATAAGTCTGGCCAGGGGTTTATCGATCTTATTAATTCTTTCAAAGAACCAGCTCCTAGTTTCGTTGATTTGTTCTATTGTTTTTTTGGTTTCTATTTCATTGATTTCTGCTCTGATCTTTATGATTTCTCTTCTCCTGCTGGGTTTAGGCTTTCTTTCTTGTTCTTTCTCTAGCTCTTTTAGATGTAGGGTTAGGTTGTGTACCTGAGACCTTTCTTGTTTCTTGAGAAAGGCTTGTACCGCTATATATTTTCCTCTCAGGACTGCCTTTGCTGTGTCCCACAGATTTTGAACCATTGTGTTTTCATTATCATTTGTTTCCATGAATTTTTTCAACTCTTCTTTAATTTCCTGGTTGACCTATTCATTCTTTAGAAGGATGCTGTCCAGTCTCCATGTATTTGGGTTCTTTCCAAATTTCCTCTTGTGATTGAGTTCTAGCTTCAGAGCATTGTGGTCTGAAAATATGCAGGGAATGATTCCAATCTTTTGATAACGGTTGAGACCTGATTTAGGACCAAGAATGTGATCTATTCTGGAGAATGTTCCATGTGCACTAGAGAACAATGTGTATTCTGTTGCTTTGGGATGAAATGTTCTGAATAGATCTGTGATGTCCATCTGGTCCAGTGTGTCATTTAAGGCCTTTATTTCCTTGTTGATCTTTTGCTTGGATGATCTGTCCATTTCAGTGAGGGGAGTGTTAAAGTCCCCTACTATTATTGTATTATTGTCGATGTGTTTCTTTGATTTTGTTATTAATTGGTTTATATAGTTGGCTGCTCCCACGTTAGGGGCATAGATATTTAAAATTGTTAGATCTTCTTGTTGGACAGTTCCTTTGAGTATGATATAGTGGCCTTCCTCATCTCTTATTATAGTCTTTGGCTTAAAATCTAATTGATATAAGGATTGCCACTCCTGCTTTCTTCTGATGTCCATTAGCATGGTAAATTCTTTTCCACCGCCTCACTTTAAATCTGGAGGTGTCTTTGGGTTTAAGATGAGTTTCTTGTAGGCAACATATAGATGGGTTTTGTTTTTTTATCGATTCTGATACCCTGTGTCTTTTGATTGGGGCATTTAGCCCATTAACATTCAGGGTAAGTACTGAGAGATATGAATTTAGTGCCATTGTATTGCCTGTAAGGTGACTGTTATTGTATATTGTCTCTGTTCCTTTCTGATCTACTACTTTTAGGGTTTCTCTTTGCTTAGAGGACCCCTTTCAATATTTCCTGTAGAGCTGGTTTGGTATTTGCAAATTCTTTCAGTTTTTGTTTGTCCTGGAAGCTTTTAATCTCTCCTTCTATTTTCAATGATAGCCTAGCTGGATATAGTATTCTTGGCTGCATGTTTTTCTCGTTTAGTGCTCTGAATATCTCATGCCAGCTCTTTCTGGCCTGCCAGGTCTCTGTGGATAAGTCTGCTGCCAATCTAATATTTTTACCATTGTACGTTACAGACTTCTTTTCCCGGGCTGCTTTCAGGATCTTCTCTTTGTCACTAAGACTTGTAAATTTTACTATTAGGTGACGGGGTGTGGACCTATTCTTATTGATTTTGAGGGGGGTTCTCTGAATCTCCTGGATTTTGATGCTTGTTCCCTTTGCCATATTGGGGAAATTCTCTCCAATAATTCTCTCCAATATACCTTCTGCTCCCCTCTCTGTTTCCTCTTCTTCTGGAATCCCAATTATTCTAATGTTGTTTCGTCTTATGGTGTCACTTATCTCTCGAATTCTCCCCTCATGGTCCAGTAGCTGTTTGTCCCTCTTTTGCTCAGCTTCTTTATTCTCTGTCATTTGGTCTTCTATATCGCTAATTCTTTCTTCTGCCTCATTTATCCTAGCAGTGAGAGCCTCCATTTTTTATTGCACCTCATTAATAGCTTTTTTGATTTCAACTTGGTTAGATTTTAGTTCTTTTATTTCTCCAGAAAGGGCTTTTATATCTCCCGAGAGGCTTTCTCTAATATCGTCCATGCCTTTTTCGGGCCCGGCTAGAACCTTGAGAATGGTCATTCTGAACTCTAGATCTGACATATTACCAATGTCTGTATTGATTAGGTCCCTAGCCTTTGGTACTGCCTCTTGTTCTTTTTTTTTGTGGTGAATTTTTCCGCCTTGTCATTTTGTCCGGATAAGAGTATATGAAGGAGCAAGTAAAATACTAAAAGGGTGGCAACAACCCCAGGAAAATATGCTTTAGCCAAATCAGAAGAGATCCCAAATCGTGAGGGGGGAAAAGGGGATAAAAAGAGGTTCAGAAAGAAAAAATAAATAAACAATTAAAAAAAGAAAACCAATAAAGAAAAAATATAAAAAGGAAAAAAATATATATATATTAGATAAACTAGTTAAAAAACTTTAAAAAAGAAAAGGGTAAAAGTTAAAAAAATTTAGCAGAAGAAGAAAAATAAATTGAAAAAAAAATTAAATTAACTGCAAGGCTAAAGAATCATGGGGAGAAAGCCATGAGTTCCGTGCTTTGCTTTCTCCTCCTCTGGAATTCCGCTGCTCTCCTTGGTATTGAAACTGTACTCCTTGGTAGGTGAACTTGGTCCTGGCTGGGCTTCTTGTTGATCTTCTCGGGGAGGGGCCTGTTGTAGTGATTCTCAAGTGTCTTTGCCCCGGGCGGAGTTGCACCGCCCTTACCAGGGGCCGGGCTGAGTAATCCACTCGGGTTTGCTTTCGGGAGCTTTTGTTCCCTGAGCGCTTTCCGTAGAGTTCCGGAGGACGGGAATGAAGATGGTGGCCTCCCGGTCTCTGGCCCGGAGGAGCCGAGAGCCTGGGGCCCCACTCCTCAGTGCGCCCTCAGAGAACAGCGCCGATTTACTCTGGTCACCCTGCCTCCGGCCGCGCTCCGAGCTGACCGAGCCTGCGACCGGTTCAAGGTAACCCCGAGCTTAGAGCTCACTCCTCAGCTCTGTCTCTGTAGCCGGCTTCCCTGTTCTAATACCTGTAAGCTCTGCGACACTCAGACACCCCTGATCCTTCTGTGACCCTGCGGGACCTGAGGCCACGCTGACCCTGCGTGGGCTTCACCCCGGTTAAGCCTCTGGAGCGATGTCCCTCAGCGGAACAGACTTTTAAAAGTCCCGATTTTGTGCTCCGTTGCTCCGCCGCTTGCCGGGAGCCGGCCCCTCCCCCCGCGGTCTATCTTCCCGTCGCTTTGGATTCACTTCTCCGACCGTCCTACCTTTCAGAAAGTGGTTGATTTTCTGTTTCTAGAGTTGCTGTTCTTCTTCTCTTCGATCTCCCGTTGGATTTGTAGGTGTTTGCAATCTTTAGATAAGCTGTCTAGCTGATCTCCCGCTACCTGAAGTAGTCTCAGCCTGCTACTTCTCCGCCATCTTGACTCCTCTCCCTCCTCTAGTGTATTTTTAATTTCAGTTATTGAGTTATTCATTCTGACTAGTTCTTTTTCACATTTTCTATCTCTTTTTTGAAGGTCACACTGAGATCCTCCACTCTTTTCTCAGGTCCAATGAGGATCTTTACCAGGCATATTACTTATTCATTACCCGGCATATTACTTATCTCCATTTAGCTCTTTTGCTATGGTTTTGTCCAATTCTTTCATTTGAGGCATATCCCTCTGTTTCTTCATTTTGTCTAATTCTCTGTGTTTATATCCACGTGTTAGAAAAGTCAGCTATGTCTCCTGATCTTGAAAGTAGTGGCTTTATGAAGAAAAGCTTCTGTGGTGCATTCTGTGTAGCATAATGTCCCCTGTTCACCATATAGGTGCTTTAGGGGTGTTCTCTATGTGAGTTGCATGTGCCATATTGTCATTGCCAAGCCACATTTGCCTTCAGTCCAATCTGTTACAATGGCCCACCTTACTGTAGTAGGCACACTGGGCAGCTTTGGTCCCTGTGCTGTTCACAAGCCAGTCTTGGACTGCCATGGGTTTGTAGTTGTTGTGGTGTCAGCAGTCAGACCATATGCCTGCCCTCAAGCCATCTGCCAGGGCTGAAGTCACACCATACTTCAGGGCATTCTCCCTACATTGTCCCCTGAGAGGCTTTCAATCATGAGCAAGGCCTGCAGTCAAACCAGGTGTCTGGCTCCAGTCCATCTGTTGGGGCTGTAGTATCATAGATCTATGAGGTGCTCTCCCTGTCTTGTCCCCTAAAAGACTGTTGTTGATATCCAGGGCCAGCAGTCAGAACAGATGCTTGCCCACTGTCTGACCACTGGGGCTGGAGTGACCCCAAACTGCAGAGCTCTTTCCCTGTGCTATCCCCTGAGAGGTTTCTGTTGGTAACTGGGGCTGGCAGTCAGACCAGATGCCTGTCCACAGTCCATTGGCTGCAGCTGCAGTTGCACTGGTGTGTGTAGTTATGTTCCCCCCTCCCCAAGACAGGAGATACTTTGGAGGAATGCCTCCTGAGTGGGGCAAGTTGGATGGTGCAGATCCACAGAAGAATGCCAGAGCAGGATGTATGATGTTAGCAAGATTAGTGGGTAGTGTCACTGCTGGTTCCCACAAGTATCCAAATGTCTAGCCTGGGGTTGGGAGGTAGGGGAGGAGAAATGGCACCCCCAGCTCTTTTGTTATTGGAGAAGTCTCTTACAGATCCCTGCCAATCCAGTGAATGTTCTGCAGTTAGTAAATAAACACATGTATACCCCCAGACACTTTTCAAACTGCTGCTTTTATACTATATCCTGGCAGGGTTACTTGTTACTGTCTCTTAAAGGGTGGAATTCAGTTTTTTATCACTCTCCAGCACTCCCAGAGCTAGCCCACTGATTTTAAAAGCATGTGGAGTTAAGCTCTGATGATTGTAAAAACTTGTGAAGTTAAGTCCCAGTGATTTCCAAAGCCAAATATTATGGGTCTTCTCAGTGGAGGTCCCCCATACCAGGGGTGCCTGGGATGGGGTCTGCTTTCCTCCCTTCTCCATGCTTGTGGTGTCCCTCCTGTCTGTTGTTAGTCTGTCCAGGAATATGGTTCCCAACTGAGTCTCTACCCCATCTGCCCTTTTCCATGTGGCCTCTCCATGATTAACTGTAGAAAGGCTGTCCTGCCAGTCTTTAGGTTGTTTTCTGAGATAATTGCACTGCCATGGCTATTATCTAGGTATGTCCATGGGATGAGGTGAGCCTAGGACCCTTCTACTCTACCATCTTCCCCAAAGTCTTTTCTTTTATATTAAAGATTTTATTTATTTATTTGATAGACAGAGATTACAAGTAAGCAGAGAGAGAAGAGGAAGCAGGGTCCCTGCTGAGCAGAGAGCCCGATGCGGGGCTCAATCCCAGCATCCCTGGGATGCTGACCTGAGCAGAAGGCAGAGGCTTTAACCCACTGAGCCACCCAAGCGATCCTCCCCAAAGTCTTAAAACTGAGTTTTGTATTATCTTTTTATCTGTTTCCTTAACTTGTTGCTTTTGTTCACATTCTGAATCACATCAGCGGCAAATAATTTGTTTAATTCTACTATATGCCTTATTTTTCTTGTCATATTACTTTGAGAATAAAACCAGAACAATACCAAATATGAGTGAAAGTAGTCATACTCTTTTTTCTTACCAATGGAAATGCCCTTAGCAATTCACTATGTTGTTTAAAGCAAGCTTTTATTCAATGCATTAAATCAACATAAGTTTAAAAATGTTTAGTCTTACTTTAATACATTATTTTCAATATAAATAAATTAAATAAATATATATACACACACACACATATATATATAATAAATTAATAATTAGATAAATATAATAAGAAGTGGTTTGTCTTTATTAGTAACAGGAGAATTTCCTGCACTTGGGGTTACTAAGTAAACAAAGGCGCCTTCATAAAACCTGAAAGTGAGGATTCACTGGCTCTGAATTTTAGAATGCTTGGTGAGTGACCTAATTTGGGGATGCTTTAGTTTTGAGATCCAGCAGGAAATAACTCTGGAATGTACACCCCTTGTGCAATATAATGCCTCTGTTTTGGGAAGAATTGTTTAAATTACAACATTATTTGACAACAGTTTAACTATATGAAGTATGTTCTTAAAATAAATATAAGACCCGGCTAAAGCATGTCAATGATATATTCTCAATAATTATGTATTAGTTATTTATAGTTTATTTTATTATTTTTAGTTTAGTTTTTAGTTTAGCAAGAGACTGCCCAAAACCAAATCATCTGGGTTACCTCATGTATCTTTTTACTGGCCCAGTTAACCAGAAGACTTAGTCAACTTTTTTTTTTTCCTTTTTGTCTTCAGCCCACATTCAGAATGTCATTAAGCTCTCTCATTATTTTCTTTTCTCCATTTTTACTACCTACTTAAAGCTTTTATGTCTCAACCATGCTGCCCACAAAGACCAATAAAAATGGTGTAAATAACAGACACAGTTTCCCATGGCTGGCCTCTGGGACAAAAATCTAATTCATAGGCCCAACATAATGCTATCAATTGGTAGAGTGTTTAGGTCATCTTGAAAGAGTCTAACCTAAGTCTTGGGACAAAAATTGAAAGTCATTATACTGGGATATAATGTAGTACTAAATAGTCTAGAAAAGTCTGCAATAGAAAACAATGTGACTTGAAAATTGCTTTGCAGTCATAAAGAAAATATTTTGGCCATTCTGAGGGATGTTCCAAGCACTAATTTGTGTCTTACCCTTGCTGTATAACACTTTCAGGTCAGCAGAAAGGTCAAAAAACTGGCCACCATTCAGAATGAACATGCTTTTGAGATTTGTGAAAAGGAGAATTCATATCTAATGTCTGTAAGAACAGACCTTGGACATTCTGGCCAAGATTCATTTGTTATTGATACCATATGATTGCAGTGACACTCAATGGTGTAAGGGCAGTACTTGCTGCCAAGACAAAAAAAAAACAAAAAACAAAAAACAAAACAAAACAAAACAAAAAAACTTTGCATGAAGCTTTCTGGTTTTGGCCACTCATGTAACAAAGATGTAATTTTGGTTATTTTCGTTTTTTATTCCTCCAAGGGCCTTGTCATTCCTCCCTTTAATCTCCACCTATTTTATGCCCAAATGGTCAAGATAGAACTTTTTAGATGTTCAGAAACTATCTCCCTTAAGATTACAAGAATATGGAAAGAAACCATGTGGCCTCTAATGTATCATACAGGTAAAACCTTGCTTCTTTATTTTTTCTAAACTGTACCACCAGAATATAATTTTAAAGTTCTAATGGTTGAGAAACTTGCCCATAGAATTTGTTTGCTGCTGATGCTGTGGGGTCTTCTCCTAACCCAGTTTACTCTACTTTAGAGATGGAAAATGCTTTTGTTTCTCCCCAGGAGATCTAAGAGTAAGTTATATCCACTTAATAGGGATAAATGAAGTACTTAGAACCATCTAGTCCTCTAGTTGCAATGATCTACTGAATTCCATTAGTTTAAACAAGCAACTCTTGGCACATGCACTTATGCCAGCAATTAGATTATTCCTTTATGCTAATGTTTTGACTTTGGTAAATTAGTAGTCAAATTGACCCTTACTTATTCAGATGGCTTTGTGTCCTGCTGAGGACCACAATTATCAGGTTGACTCACTTGATTTTTGTCACAAAAATCCTAAATCTTCATGTATATTAATTCAATTACAAAATCAGAAGATGAGTTGGAAAATGAAAGGCGGCCCATAATTGGACCACTGAGCGGGGTGTATAGAATTCAGATGGGCCTCTCCTCTGATTAACGATTTTGCTGCAAAGGATGAGGAGACTTCCACATTTTAGGAGTATTTGGTAAGGGTGGAAAATTATCAGATCACATTGTATTACAATTTGGGGACTATTTCTAAAGAAATTCTTTAACAAGAAATAATGTCCTACCAGTGTCCTTTATATAAATGAGATAAGGGAAACAATTAATACATAACAGTCTCATCTTGCTGGCATCCAAGGACATGAAATCTGGGCAGCATGCCAGACCCCTCCCTTTTCCATCCACATCTAATCAGTCACTTCATTATGTCCCTATTGGCCACACTCATAACCCATGTACGTTGTGGAAATGTTAGAAAGTAGAGATAAGACATATTCACTTATCTCACCATTCAGATGATTTTAAATGTCATATAGAGCCAAACATTTCTGTTCCAGTTACTATTTCAAACCACTCTAACCTCAATGGCATATAATTGTATTAAAAATAACAATTGTATTCACAGATTTTTTCAGTCAGTAATTTAGGCCAGACACAGGAAGACTGCTTATGTTTGCTATAGGACATCTGGGACATTAGCTGGGAAGACCCAAAGATTGGGGTAAATTAACAGCTGAGTATGGAAATCATCTGGATACATTGTCACACAAATGTCTGAGAGTTGATGTTGCTTATTGGCTGTGCTACTGGCCAAATTACCTATGCATGGCCTCTGCATGTGGACTAATTTGGGCTTCCTCACAAAAACTGGCCTTTAAGAATAAGCATTGTAAGAAGGCAAGGCACAAGTTCAAGGCATTCTTATTACCTAGCCTCAGACAGCATGTGTCATCACCTCTATTATACTCTATTGAATGAAATAGACACAAAGGTCTTCCCAGCTTGACTCTACAAGTATTTCTTGGGGGGTTCAGAATAAGAAGACAGAAAGCTTCTTCCTATTCACCTCTCATTCTCAGAGGATGTTTTATGGTATATACAAAGGAAAATTCAGGGGTATTGTCCTATTTCCTAGGAAACAAAAAAGAGACCATCAAGGAGGAGACATTTGTATCTCACTATAGCAGTACATAATGGTACCCTGGAGGAAGTAAGTGAGGCAAAATTACTCTCCCCAGACTCTGATTTGGGAGATGGCAGATAGAACATCAGGCAGAAGTGGCTCTGTTGCTATTGATTACAAAGCAACAAGTTTGAGAAGTCTAACCATGTGTTTATTACGTGGGAGTTCAGCAGTCACTCTCACAGTCTTGTGGGTATTTGGAGAGCAAGTCTTGTGCAGAAGGTCTAAAAACCAAAGAGACAGCTCTTCAGTTCCAGCTTACTGGGGATATCACTCAAATAAGATGCTCAGAAAATCCAGGGTTATCAAAGGACCAGAAGCTTCTAAATCACTTCCTAAACAATCATCAGGAACAACAGCAGCAAAGCAGCCTCAATTCATTAATCCAGCAGCAGGGTTCAAGAACACCTGTTATCCCTGGTGTTCTTAGAGCTATGCAATCTCAGAATGTAAGTACAGGTGCTTAGGCCAACCAGGGAGATGTACCTAATACCTACGTCAGGGTAAAAACTACATGTAAGAGTCTGTGAGGTCCTTTAGTGGCCATATGATGAATAGGGCAATGGTTATCCTGGCAGAAACTCTGGACCAGTGAATGGCAGGTAGATTGGAAACCCTTGCTTTGCACAGTTCCAAATAGGCAGATTTCCATTACCAGTCTAGTTAAATGATACCAGTCTCCCAATACCACAGTTCAGATTCCAGATACCACTCTGTGTAACTGCATAAAGTAGAAACTTCTCTGTTATATTGTCAATACAAAAATCACTACATCATAACAAATGCACATCGTGACCATGACCAATCACATTATTTCTAGCAAAGTCAATCCATGACTAGCCACCACAAATTTATTATTAATATGTAATAATAATTATTATATTCACACAGATAGCAAAGTATGCCATTGTGTTGCCGCCTTGTCTTCCAGGGATAAATATATATAATGTTTGAAAAAAATAGATAAGCAAAAAAGGAAATTGGCTAGGAGAGGAAGTCAAAGAGACAATTGATAAAACTGCAAGTGAAATTCAGATTGAACATAAATGGAAATATGGAAGAACTCACTCTCTGTGGGAATGTTGACACTGTTACTGTTTGAAAGACTCCCAAATGTGCAACCAGAGGAACTCAGTAAAGGCAAACTTAATGACACAATGAGGATGAAGATGTCCCAGAAGAAAGCACATTGGGAAAAACAAGAACTAAACACAAAAAATCTTGCATTGAAGAAACTCTTGGAGGTATTTCCTGAAGCCAAAAGTTGAAAGCCAACCTAAATTTACATAGTATGACACCTCACCAAGGCTTAATGATGATGCTTGCTCCATGCGGTATGCAATACAATGAGAACAAGAGGACAAATACTGTTCACACTACTCAGTAAGATTTCTACACAGAAAAGAAAAAAAAAAAAACTTTACTGCTAAGTATTTCTAATGTTTTAAATTATAGTACACTAAAAACATAAATAAATAAATTACAGTGTTCTAAGTAAATATTGTTTTTACTACCTTTAAATTCCCCTATATGTTTATAACCTACAGCAAAAAGAGTTTTTATTGTGTTATCCAAAAAAAAGTCCCTTTGGAGAAGTGTCTGTCCATGTCTTCTGCCCACTTTTTGACATGATTATCTGCCAGTTAGAATGGCCAAAATTAACAAGACAGTAAACAAGAAGTGTTGGAGAGGATGTGGAAAAGGGGAACCCTCTTACATTCTTGGTGGGAATGCAAGTTGGTACAGCCACTCCGGAAAACAGTGTGGAGATTCCTCAAAAAATTAAAACTAGAACTACCCGATGACCCTCCAATTGCACTACTGGGTATTTACCCCAAAGATACAGATGTAGTGAAAACAAGGGCCATATGTACCCCAATGTTCACAGAAGCAATAGCTACAATTGCCAAACTGTGGAAAGATGCCCTTCAATGGACGAATGGATAAAGGATATGGTCCATATATACAATGGAACATTACACCTCCATCAGAAAGGATGAATACCCAACTTTTTTATCAACATGGATGGGACTGGAGGAGATTATGCTGCATGAAATAAGTCATGCAGAGAGAGTCAATTATCATACAGTTTCACTTACTTGTGGAGCATAAGGAATAACATGGAGGATGTTGGGAGAAGGAAAGGAAAAGTGAATTGAGGGAAATGGGAGAGGGAGATGAAACATGAGAGACTGTGGACTCTGAGAAAGAAACTGAGGGTTTTGGAAGGGATAGGCGGGTGGGGGGATAGGTGAGCCCGGTGGTGGGTTTTAAGGAGGGCACATATTACATGGAGCACTGGGTGTGGTGCATAAACAATGAATCTTGGAACACTGAAAAAATAAAATTAAATTTTAAAAAATCTAAAAAAAAAAAATCCCAGAATAATTATAATCCCCACCCCTCTTTTGATTATTAGGAAGGTTGCTTTGCCCAGTTTTTGTTCATGCAGTCATTTTTATGGTCGTTCATTACCATGCATAAGAGGGAACACTTGTATATCTGAGCCAGGATGGTGGCAGTGAGAAGAGAAACAAAATGGTAGACATGAAATGAAGTAAAATGACCATGATTGAGTGGTTGTGAAGAACAAGGTTGGAGACCCGGTGGGTGTGCTTAGCAGGGAGCAAAAATAAGCACCAAGTTATTGGAAGAAGAAAATTTTGGTAAGAGAACCTTTGTGTGGAGACAGACTCCAGGAGAGATTTGGTTTAGAAAGAAGAGTTGTAACCTTCAGAAACAGTATGATTATTTAGGAAAGATTCAAATATGTGAACTATCAGCTGTGACAGTGCACCAAAATTTAACATTTTTTGATGTGGTTGGGGAGAACAGGCACTCAAACTATTGTTGATACAAATAAAGGAAATACTTTTCATTCTCATACCATTTCATGTATCCGTTACCATTTATTTCATGGGACAAATTTATTTTCTAAAGCCTCCCTTTAAAAAGGATTGGAAGAGTTTCTGCATTTTCTAAATCTGGCTGACTTAGGCATAACTTTTTTTTAAGGCTAGTTATTCTCACTGAGGATTTGCCTTTTTGATGACAAGTGTCACTTTTCTGTATCTTAAAGAGATGTTATTTCAGAATTGAGGCCAACAAAGGCATTTAGAGGAGGAATGCATGTCAGGGTGTTCTAGGGGTCAGAAAAAAAGAAGAATTTGTTCTAGGGGAGGAGCTATGAGCAAGAGGATCCAGCCAGCTGACAGAGAAGACTGCCCAGCAAGAGGGAACTGGAACTGATAGATTCCTGCCCTTCCAGAGGTTTAACTAGGAAAGCTATTGTTCTGTAGTGTGGAGAACAGACGTCATTTGCCATAGATGGTTGACATAATTTATTAAGTTGAATCAAGTACAGAAGAGAGAATGTCTTTATGATAGGCCAGATTCCATGAGTGGGAATTCCTTAGAGTCAAATAGGGAGAGAATACGCCCTAGTGTTAAAGATTTTCCAGAGACTGCTTCCATTTCACTTTCCACCCCTCCCAAAATCACTCGCCAAAGAAATTCTTTGCTGGACACTGAAGTGGCCACAGCTGTGGTCATAAGAAAACATCAGGATATAAAATGAATCATGCTCTCTTTCAGTTAACTTTTTTTTTTTTTTTTTGAGTATGCAGGCAGGGTAAAGGACAGGTGTTATTAAGATGAAAAACATCATTGAAGTGTTTGGAAGTGCTGCCCAGTTTCCATGAACAAAAGCTTTCCAATGAACCATAATTATTTGTAAGGTCAATGAACTAAAATTTTCCCTGTATAAGTATTAAGGAAAAGGTCGTTAATGCTTTAGGGGACTGCAATGAGTCTGGAAGAAGTTGACTGGATCCTCCCCTTGTACAGTTCTCTATCAGATCACCCTGTGATCCTCCTCAACCACCAACCTCCTAGATGGCTGGAGTTGAGCCAGTGACTGACTCTCTGACCAGCCATGCAGGGCCTACAGTTACCCTCTGCCCAAACTAGCAGAGTCTTCCATGATTTACATAGTCTCATCCTTACATAAGGATCACCGCCACCACCCTAAAACAAAACAAAACAAAAAAACCAAGGTCAGTCCTCTGTGCTCACTGTGAGAAAGAGGAGGTAACTATGGTCTTTTATTTTATAGGTGTTGAAAAAAATCTGCTGGTGTCCCAAAGCACCTAAGAAAGCAGATATGGAGAGAAGGTCCTTCAATCATAATGGAATTTCAGTTATACCCCCCCCAAAAAAAGAGAGAGGATAAGCCCACAGATGCTGGTTATTTGGACCCCCCCCATCTTGTCTCTGCAGTTGGGGTTGTCTTCTAATTCTAAAGGGCTAATTTTGAGGAGCCTTTTGTCATAGAGGACACCTCTCAAGAACATGATCATAAACTGCAATGTTTTGAACTTAATGTTATATCCAGGGTGTGTGTGTGTGTAAGTAATATTTTCTTACTTAAATCCCACCAACTTATAATGTAGGTGCTATTTTCATTGAACAAATGTTGATAAATGAGACTTACTGATTTTCTCAAAGCCACCAATTTAAGCTTGCCTGACTGCCAACACTTCTAGGCAATGAGGATTTAGGTTCCTTTAGGAAAACTCCCTGTCTTTAGCTCATCAACTTCCAGTTGCTGATCCCAGTTGCTGTTCTTTGAACCTTTCCTCATAAGATCCTAAAAATCTGCTTCTGAGCATATCCTGCGCTTTTCACCCACAACAACTCTTCCCATTTCAGCCCATCTAAGATAAGAAGTCATAGACATTCTTTCAGGAAAAGAAATGCAAATAATTCCTTTCAATTGATTTGTAGATAGTTCCATTAACATAATCCATGTTTTAAAGTTACATATTTCAAATTAGATCCGGTGCTCAGACAGTACTCTCCATCAATTTGTCTTTGTTCTCAACAACAGTGTATATAAACTAATATTAAGTAACTGTGCTACCCTTTTAAGAATTTACTTTCATGTATGAATACAAATAATAGACAAATTTATTGAGAAGGTTTCTTATGTAAGAAATTCATTATGAAGGAATTTAATGATAAAAGAAACTCATCAATGAGTTTATTCATGAAGTAAGAGTGATATAATCCAAATGCATATTGTTAAGTTAAATATTATTTCTGCCACAGGAGAAATACTCACCCCACCCCTTCCCTGATTTTAAGCTGTGGACTTGGCTTCCACAATTGCCCTTGGCTCTGCAGTCTTCAGCTCACCACCCTTAGGGTTCCAAACACACACCCTACCTCACAACCCCATGCAGAGTTACTGCCTCTGCGCCCACACAGCTGAGGTCCATGGGGTGTTTTAGAACCAGGATCTAATTCCCACATCTTGTTCTGAGAACTGAGATTTATGATCCCAATAAAGATTTCAACAGAAAGATGAGGAACTCAATTTAAAATGTTGCCCTGAAATTCCCTACTCACCATCCCATCTATCATGGGTCAAAATTAAAGCACGTAAGAGCCAATAATACAAGGTCTAACAGGGTGAAAATATTTTGGAATTAGTAACAATCTCTTCCTAACAATGTATTATCTCTGAAATGTCTTTTTGGAACGATGATCTTGATTTGAAATTTTAAAAAAATAGCGGCCAAAGCTGTTAATAAAACAAGTACTGAGTGAATAAGGATGCTCTGAAAGCAGACATCAAGGACCTCAACTTCTAAGAGACACTTTTAACCCTTTTAACAAGCAAACTTTAACATATTTCTTATGTAAGAGATGTCTGGTTAGTCCCCGATGGAGCCCCCCTTGGTCTTTCACTATAATACCTCTTCAGACCCGGACTGGGATGTGTGGCCCTGAAAAAAATCAAGGATGGCAGCCAACCTGGTAATCAAGACCCAGGGAAGATTTAAACCATTAGACCCACGAAACTCAGCTAGAAACACAATAGGTGGCTCAGGCCTAGAAACAGAGTAAATCTTGAGTCCTGAAAAAGGAGGAAAGATATTTTGTCTTGTTCCTGATTTCCACAGGAAATGGGACTGCTCTTCATCTGTTGCATGGACAATGCTTTCTGAAACAAATACTTTTCCAGAATAAGATGTCTCCAGGCTCTTTCCGATTCCCCACTCACCTCTCATAAATCATAAGCACCTGTCTTGTAGTTTGTATGTCTTGCTTTTCACCCCTCCCTACAGTTTTAGAAGGCTGGTTATGGAAGAAATATAAGCTTATTCATGAACCAGAAAATTAAAAAAAAAATCACCAGAGATACTCAACATCAACAATTTGTCATACTGTACCATTGGTATGTATTTTCACATAGCCCTTTAGTGGCCTTGGGCTGCCCATCAGTTCCAGCCCCTTCACAGAAGAGGATTTCACACTCCCTTTTTCCCCCAAATCTTTGCATCCCCACTCTGCTTTATACTCTCAGATGAAAACTTTGAGTCTTATACAGGAACAATCAGAATGGATTTTTGTCCAAAATGCTTTCAGGCACAGGCATCCTTCCCATGCAGTTTGACTTCCATCTGCTCCTAGGACCCTCCCCTTTGCAATGGATCCCATTCCCCTCTCCTCCTCAAGGACTTTCCTCCTGTAATTATTTCCTCTCCTGCCTCCTCACTTCTTCCCTTCTTTAGTGGCTCATTGCCAAGAGAAAATATATGCCACATCTCCATTTTAGAAAAGCCTTGATTTGAACCCATACCTATCTAGGCTCCTGTTCGGTTTGAAGCTTTCCCACTCACAGAGGTGTTTTCCAGAGTTGTCTATGCTCAGTGTTCATTCTTACTCTCTTCTCTTTTTCTTTCTACAGCACAAATCAACCAACCAAACATCACACCCAAGTTACTAAATCCAGTGATCACCGTTCAGGCCAAAAATAACTTGACCTTGCAGCAGATTTTGAGACTGCTGATCACTCTGTTCATCTCCATACAACTTCTTTACTTGGCTTTTATGAAACCACTAACATACTTGCTTGGTTTTCAGTCTACTTCATTAGCTTTTGACCTTGCTGAATCCTCATGTTCCCAACCAGGACTTGCCACATAATTTTCAGGGTGCAATACAAAAGGAAATGCTGGGTCCTTGTTTAAAAATTATTAAGAATCGGGTGCCTGGGTGGCTCAGTTGGTTAAGAGGCTGCCCATGACCCCTAGAGTCCCAGGACTGAGTTTCATATTGGGCTTCCAGCTCCACATGGAGTCTGCTTCTCCTTCTGACCTTCTCCCTTCTTGTGCACTCTCTCATTCTCTCTCTCTCTCAAATAACTTAATAAAATATTTTTTAAAAATTATTAAGAATTTCAAGACAGTGAGAGCAGAGCATTAAACCAAACACAGGGCCCTTTTAAACATAATGTCTTGTGTGACTACACAGGTTGTGTGCCCATGAAGCTGGCCACATTTCCATCCTCACAATGTTTCAGTGCCCATGGTTCAGGGCTCATCTATTTATACTTGTTCCCTAAAATATCTTATCCCATCCAATTGGCTTTAGATGGCAGATACAGCATCAAATCCCATTTTATCTTCTTCCCTAACGACTCCATTCAACTACCAATTCAAATACTCAGCTACATATTCTCCAAGTCTATTTAATATACTAAATGCACCCCTACATGTCCAAAATAGAACTCTCACTTCTGACCCAAATCCTTCCCACAGTCTTCCTCATTTCAATAAATATCAACTCCAGTTTTCTAGTTGTTCAAGCCAAAATCATAGCCATCCTTAACTTCACAATTTCTTTCCAATCGACCAACAAATCCTATAAGCTCCACCTTTAATAAATTTTCCAAATCTGACCCATCAGGCCCTCTAACCACTTGTAATCGTGGTGCAACTCTCCATCATGATTCATCTATTCTAGGAGTGACTTAGGTCTCTGGATCTCCATCTCTGTCTTTGACAATCTATTTCCCACATAGATATCTGTCATCCTTTTAAAATTCAAATCATAGTTTATCACTCCCAAATGGCAAATTTGAAAGTTTTGAAATGCTTCTCATCTCACCCATATTTTTTTAAAGATTTTATCCATTTATTTTATCCATTATCAGAGAGGGTAAAGAGATGAGCAGAGAGAGAGGGACAAACAGACTCTCAACTGAGCGCAGAGTCTGACATGCGGCTCAATCTTACAACCCTGAGATCATGGCCAGAGTTGAAATCAAGAGTCAGATGCTCAACCAACTGAGCCACCCAGGTGCCCCTCAACCATACTTATTTTAAGTCTCTAAAATAGCCCAAGAGGTTCTGTGCATCTTTCTTCAACCTTATCTCCTGCCACTACCCCCTCAGTCACTGCATACAACTACACTAGATTTCTTATTGTTCCCTCAAACTTTCTTTCATACTTATAGTTTTCTCAGTCTGGAATACTCATCACTCAGTTATTTGAATGACTTCCTTTCTCAATTCAGTGAGACTTCAACTTAAATGGCACCTTTGTAGAGAGCCTTCTATACTGAACATAAACCTTGTATGTGTCGAGCACCTGGGTGGCTCAGTTGGTTAAGCGACTGCCTTCAGCTTAGGTCATGATCTCAGAGTCCCGGAATCAAGTTCCGCATCGGGCTCCCAGCTCCACGGGGAGTCTGTTTCTCCCTCTGACCTTCTCAGCTCTCATGCTCTGTCTCACTCTCTCCTCTCTCAAATGAATAAGTAAAATATTTAAAAAAAAAAAAAAGAAAGAAAGAAAGAAAGAAAGAAACCTTGTATGTCTCCTTAGATGTCATTTCCTTTGTTCTTGAGATGTCACCTATCTCCTAGACTATGCCACATCACTTCCAAATTTGTTGAGCCCCTAGAGCTGATAGTAATCTGTAAATGCCCCCATCAGTTCCTCATCTCTACTCACTTTTATATTTAGATGAAGTGCCACACTACAGGACATGGGCTCTGTTTTCTTGACCAGCCATATAGGAACTCAATGATACATCCCTAAAGAGCAGGGGAGTTAGCTTTTCATGACCAGTGAAAAAGAGCGGCAGAAGTATCCAGATATAAGAAGATCTAGAAACAAGGGTGTGTGAAGATTAATTAGTACACCCTCTATCCTCTTACTGTTTATCCGTTTTTTTGCAGTCTGATATTTATTATATATATGTACATATGGATATATGTATGCCCTTTACTGGCAAAGATTCCCTCTTTTATATTCATTGTGATATCACCAGCAAGTGACCAGGGAGCTGGTAGGAGGAAGAAAATTTCAAAGGAAGAAGACTGGCCCAGCTAGATTCCTTTACCTGGAACATAAGCAGGGCTACTTATGTATTTAGGGAAGTAAAAAATCTCAGTGATTTTCAGAGAACAAAATTTAGTCCTTATTATGTGAATACATTGCAAACAGCAATTCAAAAGACACTAAAGTGGTTTCCCCTTTTTTTGGTCAACTACAAACTACTCATTCCTGAAAATGAAACTCAAATGAGCCATTGAGCAAATTACTACTAAAACCAGCTGACATCACCGTCAGTGCTAAGTTATGTTGATAGTATGTACCTTTGATACAATGTTGTGAGAATGGCAGTTTAATGTGGTCTTCCCAAAATTTCAAACCCCCAGTCTAACTAAGAAGAAAACATTAGACAATCCCAATTTTAGGGACATTCTATAAAACAACTGGCCAGTACTCCTGAAAACTATCAAGGACTAGGAAACTCTGAGAAACTGCCTTGAGGAGCATAAGGAGACAGGATGACTAAATGTAATGTGGTATCCTAGATGGAATCTAGAACAGAAGAAAAATATTAGCTAAAAACTATGGAAATATGACTGTAATATGGGTTTTAGTTAGCAATAATGCATCAGTAATAGCTATGTGTGACAAATGTTCCGTAGTAACAACGTAAGATATTAACAAAAGAGGAAACTGGAGGCTCATTATATGAGAACTCTGATCTTTTTTTGCCACGTTTCTGTAAATATAAAATCATTCTAAAAGAAAAGGTTTATATAAAACAAAGCATGAGGGCTCCTGGGTGACTCAATCGTTAAGCGGTTGCCTTTGGCTCAGGTCATGATCCAGGGTCTTGGGATTGAGGCCTGCATCAGGCTCCATGCTCAACAGGAAGCCTGCTTCTCCCTCTCCCGCCGCTCCCCCGCTTGTGTTCCCTCTCTCTTTGTCTCTCTCATCAAATAAATAAATAAATAAATAAATAAATAAATAAATAAAATCTTTTTAAAAAAATAAAACAAAGCATTAGGCTATGGAACAAGATAATGGGTGCAGGAAACTTTGACTAAACCTTTTTAATTAAGAAGTAACAAGTGAGGGGCACCTAGGTGGCACAGTGGGTTAAGCCTCTGCCTTCAGCTCAGGTCATGATCTCAGGGTCCTGGGATCCAGCCCTGCGTCAGGCTCTCTGCTCAGCGGGGAGCCTGTTTCCCCCTTTCTCTCTGCCTCTGCCTCTCTGCCTACTTGTGATCTCTGTCTGTCAAATAAATAAACAAATATAAATAAATAAATAAAATCTTTAAAAAAAAAAGAAGAAGTAGTAACGAGGGAAAAGTGAGATTTATTATAATGATACTAGAGTGTTCCAAGGACTCCAATGGCAGAAAATGGGCTGGAACTCGGGAATTTGTAACAGACCCCTTAAAGCCCAAGTAGGCCTCTTCCACTCCCTGAAATATTAAAGAAGAAAATTAATGTATAAGACCAGATTAATCTCCAGGACAGTAGTGGTTTTTTCTAAAAACTAAATCTGGATTTATACATACTTTCTCTTTTCTAAGAAAAGGAGATAGTGGTAGAGTGACTCTAAGAACAGAAAAATCAATCCCAGAGTTTCTCCCAAAATTCTGTATGAAAGAATAAAGATAGAAAACATAAGAGAAAAATGAATGAATGAATGAATGAATGAGTGAGTGAATGAATGCATACATATATATATACATACATACATACATAAAGCAAATTGGTGGAAATGCATAGGCTTCCAAGTGAGTAACATTAATTCTTTACATGTTTTATAGGAACTTTAATTCCATACACGTGCAAAGCTATATGTTTATAATTACTATTTTTTACTTATTACATAAAATTATGTTTATTTCAGAAAGTTTAGAAAATAGCTATCAAAAATGTGAATCAAAACAGAAACAAACACTGTAAACTTTTTTTATATAATGTTTCTGAATATTCTAGCCAGAAAAATTAGACAAGAAAAAATAAATAAATAAAAGGCATCCTAATCATAAAGGAAGAACTAAAATTGTCTCTGGTTGCAGATGACATGATCTTATATATATAAAATCTTAGATTCCACCAAAACAACTGTTAGAACTAAGAGACAAATTTAGTAAAGTTGTAGGATTCAAAATCAATATATATAGATCAGTTGCATTTCTATACACTATCAGTGAAATATCTCATTAAGAAATAAGAAAGCAATCTCATTCACAATATTATCAAAAAATATACATAGGAATAAATTTAACCAAGAAGATGAAAGATCTGTATACTGAAAACTATAAGACTTAGTAGTAGAAATTGAAGAAGGCACAAACAAATGGGAAGATACACCACATTCATGGATCAGAAGAATTAATATTGTAAATATACACAAACTATTCAAAGACATCTAGATTCAATGAAATTCTTACCAAATTCCCAGTGTCATTTTTCCACAGAAAAAGGAAAAATAACAACCCTGAGATGTGTATGGAACTCCAAAGCATCTTGAGAAGGAAGAACCAAGCTGAAAGCACCACACTTTTAGATTTTAAACTGTATTATAAAGCATATTATTATGGCATTAGAGTAATCAAAACTGTTTGGTATGGATATAAAAACAGACACATAGATTGATGGAACAGAATAGATAGCGCAGAAATAAACCCATGCATGTATGGCCAATTGAATTACAGCCAAGAGGTCATGAATATACCATAGGAAAAGGATAGTCTCTTCAATAAAGTGTTGAAAAGACTGGATATTCACATGCAAGAAAATGAAATTGGTTATCTTATACCACTCACAAAAAAAATAACTTCAAATGAAGTTAACGAACTTGAAAACTATATAGTTCCTAGAAGAAAACAAGGAAAAACTCTGACATTGGTCTTGGCAATGATTTTTGGATATGACATCAACTGCAACAAAGCAAAAATAGAAAGTAGGATTATATCAAACTAAAAGGTTCTGCACAACAAGGAAACCAATAACAAAACAGAAAGACAATTTACAGAACGGGAGAAAATACTTGCAAACCATGTATCTGACAAGAGATTGATATCCAAAATATATAAGGAATTCATACAACTCATACAACTCAGCAGTATAAGAATAATAATAATCCAATTAAAAATTAAAAATTAAAATTAAAAATTAAAAGTGAGCAAGAGTTCTGAATAGATAGCTTTCCAAAGAAGACATACAAATTGCCAACAAGTACATAAGAAGATGCTCAGCGTAACTCATCATCAGGTAAATGCAAATCAAAACTATAATGAGGTATCATCTCACATCTTTAGAATGGCAATTTATCAAAAAGACAAGGGATAACAAATGTAGTGAAGATAAACTAGGGAACACTTGTGCATTGCTGTGAGAATGTAAATTAGTAGAGCCACTATAGAAAGGTTCTTCAAAAAATTAAAAATAGAACTACATATGATTTCACATTCCCTCTTTTGGGTATATATCTGAAGGAAATGAAATCTTTTTGTCAAACAGAAGCTGTACTCCCATGTTTATTGCAGCAGTCTTCAAAATAGCCAAGACATGGAAGCAACCTAAATGTACATCAACAGATGAATGGATAAAGAAGATGTGAACACACACACACACACACACACACACACACACACACACACAGGAATATTATTTGGCCAAAAAAATAAAAATAAAAAATTCTGCCTTTTGTGACAAGGATGAACTTTGAGGGGATCATGGTCACATAAAATAAGTCAGATGGAGAAAAATAAATACTATGTGATCTCACTTACACGTGGAATCTAAAAAAGCCAAACTCATAGAAAGAAGAGTTGATTGGCAATTTTGAAGGGCTAGGATTAGAGGAAATGGGGAGATTTTTGTCAAGGGGTGCAAAATTTCCAGTTATAAGATGAATAAGTTCTGTGGATCTAATTTACAACATGGTGACTATAGTTAACCATACTGTGAAAGGTATTAAGAGTAGATCTTACATGTTCTCACTATATGCACACACAGAAAAGGTAACTGTGAAGTGATAGATGTGTTGACACCTTACTGTGGTAATAATTTCACAATATGTGTATATCAAATCATCATGTTGTACACATTGCTGTATGTCAATTATATCTCAATAAATCTGAGAAGAGGGGAAAGAGAAGAAATGTGAACCAAAACAAAACAAAACAAAAATAACCCCCATACACATTTTGATTTATAATGTCCCATAATGTCCCAGATGTTTTCTACTCGTTCATATAAGTAAATATATTTAGATATATAATTATGAAAAATTGTACTCATTACTGTTTAATAACCTGCTTTGATGATAAAATAACTTTCATATATTTATTGGTATAACAATATATCTTAATGAATTTTATAATATTGAACCATCTTTATAATTCAAAACATAAAGAGAAAAAATTTACTTGGTCATGGTATATTAATATTTTAATTTGAATCTAGATTGATTTGCTAATATTTTACTTATAATTGAGATTAATTTGTGTATTTCTTTTTAAAATTTTTTCCTTGAGGGTAGTTCACCCACAATGTTACATTAGTTTCAGGTGTATAGCATAGTGATTTGAGAAATATACATAATTCTAGCTACCAACTGTTACCATAAAATGCTATTACAATATCATTGACTATGTTCCCTATTCTGCACCTTTTATTCCCGTGACTATTTCACTCCATAACTGGAAGCCTGTATCTCCCACTCCCCTTCATCCATTTTGCCCATCCCTCCACCCCCCTGCCTCTGGCAATCATCAGTTTGTTCTCTGTATTTATAGATCTGATTCTGCTTTATGTTTATTTATTTTTTTTCTGATTCCACATATGAGTGAAGTCATATGGTATTTGTCTCTCTCAGTATGACTTATTTCATCTAGTATAATACCCTCTAAATCCAGCCATGTTGTCGCAAATGACACAATCTCATCATTTTTTATAGCTGCATCATATTCCACTGTATATTTCTTTCTGTAAGATATTTGTCAGGTTTTAGTATCAGGACAATGCTAATGTTAAAAAATGTTAGAATGGTTTTTCCCTACTATTTTTCTATACTATACTATACATGTTTTTCTATACTCTATAACAGTGTTTTTCAAATGATTTGTGGTTAAAAGCCTTTATTTTCCCTAGTTGCTAATCCATCATGCACTTCTGCTTTTTTTTCCAACTTGTTTTATTTACAATGCCAACTTCTAAAAGATCATTAAACTAAAGTTAACTAGACAATAAACCAGGCAGAAATAACTTTACAAAGAGAGGGAAAGCCCAAAATGCCACCTTCTATGGAGAACCCAGAGTTCAGATTTATTTAGAGCAAAGAAAAAAAAAAAAACTTGATCATACTAGAAGAAACTCACCCATAAGTTTGGAATCTGTACTCAAACTATACATGCAAGGAAGACAATATTCTGCTTAACCAACTGATTTGCTGCTGCCATTTGTCTACTGTGTGTCTAATATTAACCATCATAAACAGAGCAGTGCAACTAGTATTTGGAACAATCCTTACAGTGTTAGGTCAGGCATGACATTTCACTTCTCTTCACAACACTGGTTCTCTTTATATACCTGGGCTTCCTCTTCTTCAGTAAAATCATTTTTTATATTGAAGCTCTTGCAGATCTCCTCAGATTTCCCCTTGATCATATTGACAACAGTCTTGCATGTAACATCAAGCAAACCTTTGATGTCTAAGTAGTTCGCAGCCAGAATAAGTTCAAAAGTATTCCTTGGTCAACTTTCAGGAATTCTTGGTCCCAAACAGGGATATCATCTGTCCACTTTTCTTTGTTCTCATCATCCTTGGGAGGAGGGGGGTCATGCTTGTGGTGGGTGCACCATTGAATGACCTTTTTTAATATTGCTGCCTTAACATTTGGTAGAGGAACTGGGTCATTATCTCCTTCATCATTCATTCCCAAATCTTCCAACATGGTCTTGATAGTCACAGACTGTTTGGCAATTTCAACATCAACTCCAAATATCTCTCCATTGGAACACTGCAATTTAATTGAAGGCATGGTCCTCGGTCTCAGGTGGACTGCAGATTGGAAGCTGACAAGAACAGAATGAATGACCTCTGTGATGAGGAGGAAGGAAGCAGAGAACAAGGCCACCACTCATGCACTTCTGCTTTTATTAAAACAAAATAAAAGGGAATTATTAGAAAAGTAAAATAAAAAAACAAAAACAAATCAAAATGCAAGTTAATTTATTCATTATTAGATTTATCAGACATAAAATTACTCTGTCAAATTACTATAAAAGATTCTGGACACTGACTCTCAATTGCCATATTTATCATGAACCTGTAACACATAGCTCATGACTGCTCTCTGCCCATGGACTGCAGTCGGAATAGCCCTGATTGAAGAAGAGCTCTAACATTTTTGATGATGTGCATTTATCAGCCAAAAAAGAAAAATGGGATTAGACTATAACAGCAATACATGTATTTTCATTTATCTGTAAGTTATATATATACCTGAAATTATTAATAATATTCTAGATGCTTAGATTTTAAGTGTCCTGTATCCTGATGATCTAATCCTTTCATTAATTAACACACAAGGTACAATGCACACTTGGAAATAAGATTTGTTGTCCATATGTTGTCCATATGTTGTCCATACCACGTGTAGACTCCTACTCACCAGTAACATTTTTTTTTATCATTTAACGTTATTTGGGCTGATATTTTTCATATCTGATTAGATCATTTTTGATTTTTGTCTTATAATACATTGATGAAGTCTTATTATCTTCTTAGGAATGTTCTCCTCCATCTGTGGCTTCTACTCAGGAATATAATCATGCCACTTGTCAATTTTGTAGGGATTCATTTACTGACATATATAATGTATATAATGTAACCACAACAATTACAATGCAGTATGTAAGGGCAAATGTGACAGTTAAGGGGGCCAGGTGGCACCCACATTTTTCTCCAAGGACCTTTCTCTGCTGGGCCATGTGTGTAATTTGGCAACCTGATCTACAAACTCAGAGAAGGTGCCAGGTCAATCAGGAAAACAAATACTATAAAATGTTTCTTTGATTAGGAAAAAAAATATATAGAAGTGGTAATTTTTTTTCCTTATCCCATTGGATTTTTCAGGCTTAGTTCATATTAAAGACCATAACTTTAATAGGTTTCTCAAAGGATAGCATGGGTCTCCAAGCACCTGTTTGTTTAAAATTCAGATTCCTGGGTCCTGTCCTGTAACTACTGCATCAAAGTTTCAAAGAGAAGATGAGGATGGGAAAACAGGATTCTATATGTTTACTAAACTCCCCAAGTGATTCTTGCACCTAGACATTTGGAAAACCAATCCTTCAGAACATTTTTTTAAATTATAGGATTTATATAAGATCCTTGAAGGCATCCCACATAAAACTTGGTGTCTTTGTTTTAAGATAGTTTAGTACTTAGCACTTTGACATCCTTTTCAATTTTTTTCCTATGGTTATTAGCCTATTCTAATTTGTGTTTCTTCTTGGGTCAATTTTGGGAAATTTCTTTTTCTACAATATCATACATTTTAGCCAGATTTAAAAACAATTATTTTAATAAAATTTTATTTTGAAAAAAATTAATTAATATGTTTTTATTTTCAGTACTTGCCTGATCCAGTATGTTCCTATATAGGGACGCAACCTGTCAGAGATACCCTTTAGTTTAAGGGAAATAAGAAGAGGGGAGTTTAAGGAGAGTTTTGTTTCAACATAAAGAAAAACAGTGAAATTTTTTGAAGATGATAGTTTTGAAAGCTCTTGATTTTTAAGGACCAAGCTTTTTAAGGGAATAATTTTTGAAAACCAAAACCACAAAGATTTAAAAGATTAAGTTATAAAATTAACTTATAAATAATAAATTAGGACTGCAGTTTCTCACGGAGTAGATAGGAAAATTGAGAACTTGACAAAGATGGAGGTCATGGTGACCTTCTAAACAACCTGGAGAGATCACAGAGAAAAGAGCAGAGATCATATTTAGAAGAACTCACCCTCTACTGGAAGAAAGACCATTATGGCCAATTCAAGAACAGGTAATGGAGCCAAGCCACTGCTAAGAGCCATCCATCATCATTCAACAGAGAACTGCATGTCATCCTGCCTGGGAACATTGCTGATATGAAGGTCTTCCACTGAAAGCTGTTTGCACCTCACTCTCTGGCCTGTGTATCTCCTAATAGGAGTGTCAGCCATGTATATCCTGTTTTACTCAGTCTATTTTAACTCTGCTGCATTTCTTTTTTAATAGTCTAGAACTTTCTAAGGCTCCTTAAAAAATGTGGAAACCTGGACATCTGAATGAACTATGGTGGTATATGAGGAATCAGCACCTGAACTTGGGTGATACTGGGTAGGAAAATAGCTCAAAAGTTTATTTCAAGCCAAGACAGGGAAACAACCCACTCCCATTACGTTAGTATGAATATTAGTAGAACATGCTTAGGACAGGCTTCAACCTTCCTTATTTGGAGAATTACAACCACCTCTTAACTGATGTCACCGAAACCATTCTATCCTCTCATTTTTTTTCTGCATGAGTTACAACACCATCTTCCAAAAAATCAAATGTGATGTTACTACTCTAGAAATTTGTATCACCCTGCCATAACATACTAGAGAGGTCACACTTTGTATTATTGACTGCACCGTCTTTCAAAATCCATTCCCAGCCCGATTTTTCAGCATCATCATATGTCTTAGCCCATGATTAAACCTGTACTTAAGCTTTCCAAACCTGAACTTTTTCATATTGTTTTTTAAAAGATTTTACTTATTTATTTGACAGAGAGAGACACAGTGAGAGAGGAAACACAAGCAGGGGGAGTGGGAGAAGGAGAAGCAGGCCTCCCACTGAGCAGGGAGCCAAACATTGGTCCAGGGTCTCGATCTTAGGACCCTGGGATCATGATCTGAGCCGAAGGAAGACACAATGACTGAGTCACCCAGGGGCCCCAGCTTTTTCATACTGTTGAATTTTTATTTACTGGTCCTTCCTCTTGGATTGTCATGAACTCTCTTCTCTGCAGGCTCCTTCTTCCCATCGCAACTTCAAATGTCATCTCAACCTTTGTCCACTGACCCTATGAAAGTTATTTACTCTCTTTTCTGTATTCAGACTCATTTAAAAGCATCTTATCAGATTCTTCTATAATGATATACTTATGTTCCTATCTCTACTGGACGGAGGACACTCTGAGAGTGTTGAGTTCCACTTGCTCATCCCTCCATCTCTGGTTCCAAACACAGAGGAGGCTCTCTGTTAATTTCTGTTCAATGATTTAGTCCACAATGAGTGACACAGCTGGCTAGTAAAGCTAAAATGCCCTTTGCATGCATAACAGTCTACATTCACTTTTTTTGTTCTGATCCAGCTGTTTTTTGGACTTAGAAGTTCATTTTATTTATTCATTGTACATCATTTCTTTAGATTTGGCCAATCACTCCACTCTGACACAATGGTTTTATTTATCTTCTTTTTAAAATTTCAAGTCTATTATCCAAGGAATATTCTGCCCCTTCCAGCTACATCATCAGCAACATTTATTATCGTGCCATCAATTTCTTCATCCAAGTGATAAATAACAATTCTGGACAGGACCTTTCACATAACATTTATCTTATCCTCCCTAGGATTATAGTTATTTTCTTTTCTTGTTTTGTTAACTGGAATGTGAACTCCTCAAGACACACATTGTGGCTCACTCACATTTTTAAAATCCCTTAACTTTATTGAGATTAATAATGCTATGAAATGTCCTAATGTCCCCTGATGGTAGTAGTAGTAGGAAGCTGGTTCTGTAATCAGATGACCTAGAATGAGATCATAGCTCTCCACTTGGGGACAGACTTGTGCAAGTTTCTAAAACCCTCCCACCCATATTGATAACATGTTTTCATATACAAAGTGTGGATAATATTAGTATCTATATCACAGAATTGTTTTGAAAGACTAAAACAGATAATATATGTAGAATGCTTGATGCTATCCTTAATACATAGTAAATACTTAATATTTATTAGGGACTATTATTATAGGTGTTAGTTGAATAAAATAAAAACAGGAAATATCAATGTCATTAAATATGCTAATATGTTCATCAGTGTTTTCTACTGATGCTACAATAAGGTGCCACAGTCTGGGTGGCTTAAACAACAGAAAGTTCATTCTTTTACAATTCTAGAGGCTAGATGTCCAAAATCAAGGTGTCAGCAGATTGGTTTCATCCTGAGGCCTCTCTTCTTAGCTTATAGATAGCCACCTTCTCGCTGTCTTCACATGGTCTTCCTTCTGTGTGTCTGTGTGCTAATCTCCTCTTCTTCTAAGGACACCAGTCATATTATGGATTTAGGGCCCACTTCAATGAACTCATTTAACCTTAATTACTTAATTACTTACTGAAAGACCTGTCTTGAAATACAGTCATATCCATAGGTACTGGGAGTTCGGACTTCAACATGTGAATTTTGAAGGGACATCACAATTAGCACTAGACATCACACACCTTATAAGTCATATCTAAGTAGCTTTGGCAGACTGTATAACCATTAACTACTCACTCATCCTTCTTTCAAGAGCATATATCCCTACCCTTTGCAATTTGATGGGAAGCTACAAGAAGAGGGCTAAGCATTCATGCTCCACCGCCATTGGCTCAGCCACGTGAGTGTGGTAGGTGAGTGTGTGGGACATACCCCACTCTCAAACAGAAGTTTGAAGAGCTACTGATTGTTCTCACCACTTTCTTGCTCCTTTCCGTCTGCCACAAGGGTAATTTGTCCCAGATAAGGACTGCTCTTTCAGCCTAAGACTGACAACCAGAGCTGCCAAGATGATGTGTAAATAAATGCAGGAGACAAGTAATTTTTATTGTCCAAGTCACTGGAATTTAAGGATTGTTTATTACTTCACAAAAGATACCTAGTGTGATAACCAACAACAGTGACTGAAAAAAAAAAAAGCAAATGCATATATATGCTTGTTACTTTTTCTTGCAAAAGGCCCAGAAACCCCAGTGTACCAGCTATGAGGCCATTCTGATAAAGCTAAACTGCAAAAAGAGAGCAGAGCATCAACAATTTTGTGAAGACCCAGGACCCTTTGGAGAAACTACTTTTCCCCTTTATATGGAAGGACACTCTGGCCTCCCTCACACTTCAGTCTTCTCTCTTGGATAAAAAGAAACCGACTCCTGTTGCATTTGCAGCCCTCACTCTCCCTGTCCCAGAGAGAAATCCTCTTCTGTTCTTAGAGAATTATAGTGGATATTGAAAATTAGAACTGTCTGCCCTCACTTGGCAAAGACAAGGACTCCTTAAACCAGTGTAACTTCACCCAAACCAGTATCAGTTCTCCCAAAACATATGCTAGGTTCACAATGTAATTCAATAACCATCCTTCAACATCCTGCCATTTCCCAGTTACTGGGCAAAGGGGACTATTGAGCAAGACCCTAAGGAGTCCGCAGGATTGGGGCTGCTGGAGAAGGAGAAGAGGGACATTTAAGGCAGATGACAGACTTTTAACAACAACATAAATTATATTCCAGGAAGATGTGCATTTGAGGATGGTTGTAGCAAAGGGTGCAGGAATGACTGCAAATGGTACTGAAAACATGGCTGAGAGCCATCCCTGACGGCCAGTGCTGGTGGTCGGTCCTAAGCCCGAGCACAACTCAAAACACAACAGGCAAAATTTTCAATGTTATGGAACACAAATTTACGTATTTATATCTGATTTAAAAAAATATGTCTCTTTAATAAATATGTCATATCACATAGCATTTAAAGACACAATATGTCTTTAAATGTCTTTTTATTTTCATTTTAACAGTTTTTATTTCAAGTCACGTAGAAGACTACTTTACTCCTGCATCTTCTCAATTGTTTCTTCCTTGTACTTGCCCTTTTCCTTTCCTACTTGGTGAGATTTGGCTTTCCGTTCAAGGATCTTTTTGTGGTCTTTGTCCAGTTTTAGTCTAGTGATAACCACCTTGCTAGGGTGAATGCCCACATGGACGGTTGTGCCATTCGCCTTCTCTTGCTGCACTCGTTCAATGTAGATGACATACTTCTTCCTGTAGACCTGGATGACCTTGCCAATCTGCTAACCTTTGTAGTGTCCTCGTACAACCTGCACTTCGTCATCCTTCCGGATGGGCATGGAGCGCACGTCGTACTTCCGCCTCAACTCCTTGGAAAGAGGGGAGGACATGATCTTCCTGAGAATGTGGGATGGCACATTGAATCTCCGCATTGAAGTGCTGCATTTTATGCAGATGGCCCGGCTTCATACTATGGCTCTGCCATGAGTATACCCTCATGAACTTGTGTACACGAATTTACCTGGGTAAGCCTCAGGTTCTCACCTGCATAACAGAATGTGATAACAGTAGTACTCCTTCTAGAATGATGATCATTTTAATATAATGATGGCTATAGACTTTTGGCACGATATCTGAGTCAAAGTAAAAGCTCCGGAAATAGTACTTGCTGCTGAAATTATTGCTGCAACATTATTCAGAAGTGAAAATTTAGTAATTTGCTTCTGTGAGACTCAGCCATCTGTATCCCTTGGTTTCAGACATCCTAATACTGCTTTGTATCTGTCCTAACATGTGTGTAAGACAAAGCCTAAGAGAGAGCCCCACACATGACACATGATAGTCAGAGACAGATGTGGCTTGAGTGGAGAGGGGCCCCAGCTCTCCTCTCAGTTCGTGGCTCAGCTCAAACAGGGCTCTGCTCAAACATTTCCAAAGCAGCCATGGGCCTCATTTTGGCTGTGATGCCAGACACTACTTCAGGGTGGGGAACCAGAAAGCACCTAGCAACAGCCCTTCAGGAAGCTACCCAGGAAATCATTCCTCTTGATCCGTGTCAAGGCTTCAGGGCAGCTTGAACAGAAATCAGCTGCTGTATTAGAAGGTCACATTTTCTCCCTGAGAATGTTACTTTCCTTTTCTTAACTGAATCACTGGCTTCATTACTTTGGGGCTTATGAACTGAAATTTCTGCCTTCCTTGAATCAAACCCTGTGGTTAGATCGTGGTTCTTTTGTACTTATGCTGATTGGTAGTTTTGAAGAAAGGAAGGGGGAAAGGAGGAAAAGAAAATGATGAGGATAAAACCACCAGTTGGCTTTTTCCTCCTTAAAAAACTTTCTAGTTTACTTTTAGATAAAACAGTATTTGATCAATGGGTCTTTAAAACAATATTACTACACTGTGAGAACTTTGAGGGAGCGTTCATGGCAATGGGAAGTAGCGACATCCAGAATCAGTTTTCCCCTTGCCCACAAAAAGTAAAAAACATATGTGCACCGGCCTTGAATGGACAGCAAATATTGATTTTTGTTTCTAGGCGCTCCATCATACTTTTTTCCTGAGATTTTAACCAGAAAAGCTGCTTCTGTTATTAATCAAATGATCTGAGTAAGATATACCGAGCTGCTTTATGATACAGTATTTCATCTTGAATACAATAGCTGTTTTCCATTACTGAAAGATTGAATGTTCTCCTTAAATGTCACATTTTTATCTGGTGATACTGATTATTCTACATAATGGTTTTTTTTTTTTTTTAGATATTATTTATTTATTTATTTAGAGAGAGTGTGAGCAGGAGGAGGGGCAGAGGGAGAAGGAGGGAGAGAACCTCAGGCAGACTCTGTTCTGGGTGTGGAGCCTGGAATGGGGCTTGATCTCATGACCCTGAGGTCATAACCTGAGCTGAAATCAAGAGTCACATGTTCAGCCAACTGAGCCACCCAGATGCCTCAGGAATAACATTATCATCAAAAGAATTACTCAAATCAACTCTTTGTCTCTCTCTCAACTGTGTCCCCTATTTCCTTCTTTCTGTCTTTCTCACATGCATTTGTTTATTCAATCATTCAATCTACATTTATTAGCATTTGAAGGAGCTAAAGAGTTAAAGAAAGGGATAGACTTGGAAATAATCATAATTCAGAAAGCCCCTCAGTCATAATGATCCCATTTCTTAGAATACTCCAGGGAAAAAAATTTTAAGAAACTTAAACACTGAAAGACATAAACCAGGTGAGTGGCTGAAGTCACATGTAATTCTTTTTTTTTTTTTTTAATTTATTTTTTTTAAACATATAATATATTTTTATCCCCAGGGGTACAGGTCTGTGAATCGCCAGGTTTACACACTTCACAGCACTCACCATAGCATATACCCTCCCCAGTGTCCATAATCCCACCCCCCCCTCCCAACCCCCCTCCCCCCATCAACCCTCAGTTTGTTTTGTGAGATTAAGAATCACTAATGGTTTGTCTCCCTCCCAATCCCATCTTGTTTCATTTACTCTTCTCCTACCTCCTTAACCCCCCATGTTGCATCTCCTCTCCCTCATATCAGGGAGATCATATGA